>NW_027437537.1:0-7500 GCF_965140245.1 Athene noctua | reverse complement strand
CACACACTCTCACACACTCTCACACACTCTCTCACACTCTCTCACACTCTCTCACACTCACACTCACACTCACACACTCACACACACTCACAGTCACTCTCACACTCTCACACTCTCACACTCTCACACACACACTCACACACTCACACACTCTCACAGACGCACACATTCTCACAAACTCACAGACTCACAGACTCACACACACTCACACACTCTCACACACTCTCACACTCACACACACTCTCACACACTCTCACACTCACACACACACTCTCACACATTCTCACACATTCTCACACACTCTCACACACTCTCACAGACTCACAGACTCACACACTCTCTCACACTCTCTCACACTCTCTCACACTCTCTCACACTCTCTCACACTCTCTCACACTCTCTCACACTCTCTCACACTCTCTCACACTCTCACTCACACAGACTCACACAGACTCACACAGACTCACACACTCTCACAGTCTCTCACAGTCTCTCACACTCTCTCACACTCTCTCACACTCTCTCACACTCTCACACACTCTCACACACTCTCTCACACTCTCTCACACTCTCTCACACTCTCTCACACTCTCACACACACTCTCACTCACACTCTCACACTCACTCTCACTCACACTCACACTCACACAGCAGCTCCTGACACTCACACTCGCAGCAGGAAGTGACAAATATCGCCCAGACGAGGACTCCACTGAGAACATCTCCAGCCTGTGCTGCACAGCCCTGCCGCTTGTGGCGGGGGGTGCCGAGAGCGCGGCGCCGGGCTCAGCCGCAGGCGGCCGCTCCGCGGGGGGGTCGGGGAGGCCCCGGGCCGCCGCCGCCAGCTCCGAACGCCGAGCACGGGGATCCACACGCTCGGTTTTCCTGACAGAGCGCTGTGCCGGCGGGAATGCCGTTTATTTCTGAAAAGTGCTAGCTAATTTTATGGGGCCAATCGATATCCCTGAGCCATCGCCTCCAGTACAGCTGGTGTAGTCTGAGGATTTGCAGCCCGTTCTTATTAGTGCTTTTCTCTAAATCTTTAATAACAGAAAAATGCCGTTCCTCTCAACGTGGCTGATGACTCGGCTCATAGCTTTTTTTTCTTGCCATGTCCATATTAGCTTGCGCCAAAGTTTTTTGTTGTTTTTTTTTTTCGCCTCACTTTTACCTACGGATCATCCTCAGTTAAGGGAGGACACAGACCAGGCAGTCCAGATTCTTTTTCAGGATTTACAGCATCAGGGTCTAAAAGATTATCACACCATTCTGATCCGTCAAACAATAAATTTGGCTCTTTAAAGTGTCCCTTAGCCTTGCCCAGACCAATCAGCACAGCTAAGTCTTTTATCGGACTTATTCCCCGCTTTTATAAAAAGCAAAAAATTTTAGGACTACCTCTCGTTCAAATATTCCTGCCCGGGCGAAAATTCCTTAAATTCCTTAAAATGCTGGACCGTGTAGCTTAACGACCTTCTTTAACATCCGATCAAGTAGCCAACGACCAGGTTCCTTAATTCCTTAATTCCTTAATTCCTTGGCCTTTCCTGGGTAAGTCCCTACTGCGGCCTTTCCGGGGTCGCCCTTCTCGGAGTGAACACCTGCAGCTGGCGCTGAGGAGGTGGCAGCGTTGCCTTCCTACTCCGAGTCCATCCGCCGCTTCCCGGGTTCCGTCCGGTGGAAAAGCAGGGATCGGGTAACCGTGCTCAGGGCGCCACTTGCGGCGGGCGGAGGAAGCAAGCAGCCGATTCAATGTGAACGATAGAGCAAGCTTCAACTTTATTGAGAGAAATCACCCCTTATATAAGCGCTCTACACTAACCATGCACACTACTCACAAATCTATTGGGTACATGTAAAAGGCCACATTATAATGTCCCAGCCCCTTGTGGCATCTCAGACATGTCACAACATCTTCCCTCTTCTGAACCTGTTTTTCTCCCAGGGCCGTTCCTTTATCACACACAAGGCCGTTGTGTACCTCAGTTTCTCTCTCTGTTAACATAACAGTCTGTTGTCAGCATAACTGTACCCGGGGTTTTTCCTCTGTTTACCTCAGATGGCTGCAATCAGCTCCTGCAGAGACCCAGGGCCTTGCTCTCTGCAAGCCGTTCTCCAACAGGTGACCCCAGCCCCTTCCTCCTTTCTCCCAGCTTTACACTGAGCAGACGTCACATGGTCTGGAATATCCCTTGGGTCGGTTCGGGTCAGCTGTCCTGGCTGTGTCCCCTCCCAAGATCTTGCCCACCCCGTCCCACTGGGAGAAATATCAGAAAGAGCCTTGGTGCTGTGTAAGCCCTGCTCAGCAGCAGCCACCACACCAGGGTGCTGCCAACACCCTGCAGCTCCCAGCATAAACCACAGCACCGTGAGGGCTGCTATAGGGGAAAACCGATTCCAGTTCAGCCAGACCCAGTACAGTCTCCACCCCTTATTCCATACCATTTACGTTATGCCCAGGTCCCACATAACATTCATTTCTCCATTCCATCAGCTTTCTTCACTCCTTCAGATGTTCAGTGACTTGGCTTCCATCTGTCAAGACAGATGCTCAGGACAGAAGTATGCTTGACCGTTGGACTCCAGCACCGGCTAGGTTTGGGTCGTCATTGCACGTATCTGGTTCACTCTTCATCGTTCCTACTTCCTCCATCACTTCCTGCAACATACAACTCACCCCACAGATTACTTTCCCCCCAAGGTTAAATGTCCTTGAGGCACACACTGAGTAGCCCCATCCTCCCGCATTACCCACCAAGTACATCCAGTCCCTGAGCAAAGACAATCCCACGAGTGGGCTTGCCTTTTCCCAAGGGAGGAGCAATCCACACTGCCTTCCCCAGCCCTTTCCCTGTGTGTGCTACAGGGACCTTATCTCCTCCCACAGTATGAAGGGGGTTTGTTTGGGCAGGCCCAGGACGGGTAACAGATCCTCTGGTATTAATTAGCCAAGTGGCTTCTGCTAAATTTATATCCCAGTGCTTCCATCCCCCATTGTCCAATGCTCTCAACAGAGTCTTCAACAGTCCATTATATCTTTCAATCTTTCCAGATGCTTGTGGGTATAAGGGATGTGACACACCCACTCAATGCCATGTTTCTTTGCCCAGGAGTTTATAAGATTATTTCGAAAATGGGTCCCGTTGTCTGACTCGATTCTTTCAGGAGTACCATGTCGCCATACAATTTGCCTTTCAAGACCCAAGATGGTATTTCAGGCAGTGGCATGATTTACAGGGTACGTTTCTAGCCAACCCGTAGTTGCTTCTACCATGGTGAGTATGTAGCGCTTGGCGTGTTCGTGGCAGTGGTCCAATAGAGTCGATCTGCCAGGCCTCACCGTATTGAAAACTCAGCCATCGCCCTCTGTTCCAGGGAGACTTTACTCGTGTGGCTCGCTTGATTGCAGCACATGTTTCACATTCGTGAGTGACCTGTGAGATGGCCTCCATGGTCAGGTCCACCCCTCGATCACGAGCCGATCTGTACGTTGCATCTCTGCCAAGATGCCCTGATGTTTCATGGGCCCATCGAGCTACAAACAGCTCACCCTTATGCTCCCAGTCCAGGTCCAGCCGAGCTACTTCAATTTTGGCAGCTCTGTCTGCTTGCTCATTGTTTTGATGTTCTTCGGTGGCACGCCTTTTGGGCACATGAGCATCTACATGACGTACCTTTAGAGCCACGTTTTCCACTCGGGCAGCGATGTCCTGCCACAATGCAGCAGCCCAGATGGGTTTACCTCTGTGATGCCAATTGGTCTTCTTCCACTCCTGTAGCCACCCCCACAGGGCGTTAGCCACCATCCAGGAGTCCGTGTAGAGATATAATACTGGCCACTTCTCCCGTTCAGCAATCTTTAGGGCTAGTTGGATCGCTTTTACTTCTGCAAACTGACTTGACTCTCCTTCTCCTTCAGTGGCCTCAACGACTTGTCCTGTGGGACTCCACACAGCAGCTTTCCACTTCCGATGGCTTCCTACCACACGACAGGATCCATCAGTAAAGAGAGCATAACGCCTCTCATCTTCTGGTAACTCGTTATATGGCGGTGCCTCTTGGGCACGAGCCACCTCCTCAGGCAACGCTCCAAAATCTCTACCTTCTGGCCAGTCCATGATCTCTTCCAGGATCCCTGGATGGTTGGGTTTCCCCAGTCGAGCCCGTTGCGTGATTAACGCGACCCATTTACTCCAGGTAGCACTGGTTGCATGGTGTGTGGAAGGGATGTTTCCTTTGAACATCCAATGTAATACAGGCAGCCGTGGTGCCAAGAGGAGCTGTGCTTCTGTACCAACAACTTCTGAAGCAGCTCGAATCCCCTCATATGCTGCCAGTATCTCCTTTTCAGTCGGAGTGTAGTGGGCTTCTGATCCTCGATACCCCCGGCTCCAAAATCCTAATGGTCGACCTCGAGTTTCACCTGGTATCTTCTGCCAGAGGCTCCATGTGAGTCCGTGCTCCCCAGTTGATGTGTAAAGTATATTTTGCACAGCTGGTCCTGTCCGAACAGGCCCAAGAGCTACCGCCCGAGCGATCTCCTGTTTGATGTGCTCAAAGGCTTGTTGCTGCTCAGGACCCCACTGAAAATTGTTCTTCTTTCGGGTCACTTGATAGAGAGGGCTCGCAAGCTGACTGTAACCTGGAATATGCATCCTCCAGAATCCCACAAATCCTAGGAAAGCTTGTGTTTCCTTCTTGTTGGTCGGTGGAGACATAGTTGCTATCTTGTTGACAACATCCAATGGCACATGATGGCGTCCATCTTGCCATTTTATTCCCAAGAACTGAATTTCTCGTGCTGGTCCCTTGACCTTGCTTTTCTTTATGGCAAACCCAGCTCTCAGAAGAATCTCAATTACTCTTTGTCCTTTCTTGAACACTTCTTCTGCCTCATTACCCCACACAATGATGTCATCAAGGTATTGTAGATGTTCAGGGGCATCACCCTTTTCCAGTGCAGTTTGAATTAGTCCATGACAAATAGTGGGGCTGTGCTGCCACCCCTGGGGCAGTCGATTCCAGGTATACTGGACACCCCTCCACGTGAAAGCAAACTGTGGCCTGCACTCTTCTGCCAAAGGAATTGAAAAGAATGCATTGGCAATGTCGATTGTGGCGTACCACTTGGCTGCCTTTGACTCCAGTTCATACTGGAGCTCTAACATATCTGGTACAGCAGCACTCGGTGGTGGCGTCACTTCATTCAGGCCACGATAGTCTACTGTTAACCTCCACCCTCCGTCAGACATTCGCACTGGCCATATTGGGCTATTAAAAGGCGAATGTGTCTTACTGATGACACCTTGGTTCTCCAGTTGACGAATCAATTCTTGGATGGGAGCCAGAGAGTCTCGGTTTGTACGATACTGCCGTCGGTGCACGGTCCTCATAGCAATTGGCACCTGTTGTTCTTCAACTCCCAACAGTCCCACAACAAAAGGATCTTCTGAGAGGCCAGGCAGATTAGACAACTGTTTTACCTTTTGTGTATTCACACTGGCCACACCAAAAGCCCATCGGTATCCTTTTGGGTCTTTGAAGTATCCCCTCTTGAGATAGTCAATGCCCAAGATGCAAGGGGCTTCTGGGCCAGTTACAATGGGATGTTTTTCCCACTTGTCCCCAGTCAAGCTAACCTCGGCCTCCAATACTGATAGTTCTTGACAGCCCCCTGTCACTCCTGAGATCCAGATAGGTTCTGCCCCTCTATAACTTGACGGCATTAGTGCACATTTGTGCCCCGGTGTCAATTAAAGCCTGGTACTTCTGTGGATTTGATGTGCCAGGGCATCGAATCCACACTGTCCAATACACCCGATCATCCCTTTCCTCCTCCTGGCTGGAGGCAGGGGCCCTCTATTCCTGTTCTTGGTCGGAGTACTCACTGTCTGACTCTTGCCGTGCCAGGCCGGAGGTTCCTTCTTCAGGATCAAGGGAGGTGATCTCAGTCTTTCTGTATCTGGGAGATCGCTGGTTACTTCCGTGTGGTTTTACACCAGCTACATTAGCAACCTTCTTGGATGTCTTCTTGTTGGCAGGGGTCTTTCCTCGCAATTCATGTACACGTGCTTCCAACTTAAAGGTGGGTTGACCATCCCGCTTCCTCATGTCCTCCTCCTGGTCGCGCAGGAAGAACCAGAGTTCGCCACGTGTCATGCGCCTTGGCTTTCCTTTCCCCCTGACTGGGACAGAAGAGAAATGATTTCTTGGGGAGCTCCTAACATCCAGGGCACTCGCCCGTAGAGATGAGGAGGTACCAAGACTCTCTTCAAAGTCCTGAATCCAGGAAGAGACTGCCTCCACAGTTGGCGGCCATCTTAGTCCTTCTCCTGCATCCATTCCTGGGTAGTACATTGCGGCCAAGCCGGCAGAACACGAGGATGGCGCACCTTTAATCACCTTCCTCCACATGGCCCGTGTGCATGGACATCCTCTGGATTTTTAGGGGCTTCATCATTATCTGGATCACCACAGATGACTTCCATCACTGCTAATTCTCTCAGGTACTGGACACCTTCATCTGCAGTAGCCCACTTCCCTGGGGTGTGGTCCATAAGATCTTCCTTAAAAGGAAACCTTGCTTTAACACTTGAAAGGAGCCGTCTCCACAGACTGCAAATTGCTGTCTCTTTCCCAATTCCCCTTTCAATTCCTCGATTTCTAGCAAGGGAACCCAGCTGTTGGGCTTCCTTCCCTTCCAGCTGTTGAGCATCTGCCCCGTTATCCCAGCATCGCAGCAGCCAGGCAGCGATCCGCTCACCCGGCTGGCGGCAGTAGTCTTGCCGCAGATCTCGCAGTTCTGATGACGTCAGGGACCGGGTAGTTTCTGCCTCCTGTTTCAGTTCTGTTATTCCCTCTTCTGACACCTTTGCTGAAGGACCAGCTTCTTCCTCCTCTTTCTCCTCCCTTATTAATCGAGGGTATGGGCCTGTTGTTCTCCTTGTCCATTGTTTCTTTTTCACTACTGGGGCAATCTCTGCTGTTGTTATTGTTTGAGTTCCCATGTCAACCACAGCCCTTTGAGAGTGCTGAACTGCAGCTCGGTAAGCACAGTCCAGGCCCCAGTACAGCGCTAGAAGTTGCTGATTCTCACTGGGATGGGCAAGACACCCCTCTGTCAGGGGATGTGTCAGTTTTGTGGGGTTGCTTGCCTGTTCAGGGGTGAGATCCCAGGCTACAGGAGGTGATAACCGTCCTAGGAATCTGCCCAACTCCTTCCACTCTCCCTGCCACCCAGGAACAGGCCGCCTCAGAGCACATTTTGGCACCGATTCACTCAAAATTTGCGTTCTCTTACACCAAGAGCATACCGAGCTCCACACAACCCACAACAGGCGAACAGCATTAATAAAGAGTATCAATGAACTAACATAAGGATGGCTAATTACCTCGGGAGCCTGCAACATAAAACCGCTCATGATGTTCCCGATTCCTTGCAGCATGTTCCCGAGCTTAACAAAATAAAGATAAGCAGCGCAATAAACAAGCCCGTGACCA
>NW_027437536.1:0-250000 GCF_965140245.1 Athene noctua | reverse complement strand
TGTGTGTGTGAGTGTGTGTGTGTGCGTGAGTGTGTGTGTGAGTGTGTGTGTGTGTGCGTGAGTGTGTGTGTGTGTGTGTGAGTGTGTGTGTGTGCGTGAGTGTGTGTGTGAGTGAGTGTGTGTGCGCGTGAGTGTGTGTGTGAGTGTGTGTGTGCGTGAGTGTGTGTGTGTGAGTGTGTGTGTGTGTGCGTGAGTGTGTGTGTGTGTGTGTGTGTGCGTGAGTGTGTGTGTGTGAGTGTGAGTGTGTGTGTGTGTGAGTGTGTGTGTGTGAGTGTGTGTGTGTGCGTGAGTGTGTGTGTGAGTGTGTGTGTGTGTGCGTGAGTGTGTGTGTGTGTGTGTGAGTGTGTGTGTGTGCGTGAGTGTGTGTGTGAGTGAGTGTGTGTGCGCGTGAGTGTGTGTGTGAGTGTGTGTGTGCGTGAGTGTGTGTGCGTGAGTGTGTGTGTGTGTGAGTGTGCGTGAGTGTGTGTGTGTGTGTGTGGCCGCTGCAGCCGCGGAGTTCTCCGAGGAACTGCAGGGTCCTAGTGCCCGCCCGCTGGGGCTTCGGTGCGGCGGTTGGTTCGGGCTCAGTGTTCTCAGTGTTCCAGGTGAAATTCCTCCTCTAGCAGAGGGCAGTAATTCTGTGTTGGTTGTTGTTTTGAATTTAGGTGCACACTCTGCGGGGAGAGTGCACCTCTGAACCATCTGCCTAATGGAAATATTGTTAAAAAGTCATCTGCAACCTGACAGGGGTTGTTTGTTTTACCAGGGGTCGTAGATGCTGGTTATGAAGAGAAAAATCAAAATTATGGTCTGTACCCCTGTGTTCTGTAACGAAAAAGTAAAAAATTGTTCAGCTTGTTAAAGAAGCTGTAATTACTCAGGATTTGGATCAGCAGGTACCCCTTAAATATTTTTGGACTAAAACAGTAACACAAGGTTGACTTCTGGTAAAATGTACTCTCGTTAAAGCTAAAAAGTCTGCCGAGCTGACAGGCATTTTAGATACTGGTGCAGATGTGACCATAATATCTGTGAGCAGCTTGGCTGTTAGCCCTGGTACCTCAAATGCTTTTCAGGGTTGGTGTCATGCTGTAACGATTTAAAGCAAGGATCTCATTCATGTACGAGGCCCAGAAAATTGGGGAGAAAATATTCATATTGGAAACCCCTATTGCATTTTGGGGTCATAACTGTATGACTCAATGAAGAACTCAAATTGGACCAAATTTGTCTTAATCACCACTGTAGCACAACCCACCCTGAAACCCCCCCTGACACTCACCTTGTGAACCGAATCACCTGTGTGTATTGTCCTGCGACAACTTAAAACTGTTATTAAGACTTTAAAAGATTTACAGACACTGTTAGGAACCATAAATTGGATACAGCCGTTGTGGGCCTAACTCATGATGATCTGCATAGCCTTTTTGATATTTTGTGAAAAGATCCTTCACTGACATCACCAAAGTACTTACGGAGACACCAAAACAAGATCTTCACCGTATAGCTAACAAGCATCGCAAGTACACTGCATTCCCCCACAGGGCAAACCATCGTAGAAAGAGCGCACCAGACCTTGAAAGTGCTTTTGCAAAAACAAAAGGGGGGAGAGATCTTGGCTCCAGGTCAACCATTTGCTCTGCTGTAAAACGCATGCATTTCTTCCACCAGAATGTCAGAGCAACACAAAAACAGTTTTCTTTATCAAGGCATCCAGCTAAAAACATCCCTGCAACTTGCCCTGAATACCAGACAGACTCCATCTCTTCAAACCTTTTAAACATCTCCCCTGTGTTACAGGTGTCACCAGTATTGTGTCACTTCTCATCACAGATACCAGATCAACAAGAAGTCCAGAGCAAAGCTCAAGTGTTAACAAAACCCTAGAAAGGGGTAACTGGGAAGGACCGTTTCCTTTAATAACCTGGGGAAGAGGTGATGCTGGTGTCTGCACAGGTCTCATCTCCAATGGTCACCGACAGGGTGTGTGCAACCACAGCTGAGGGTGAGAGGCAGCCAGCACTCAGGATCCAGCTGTGGGTGCTGTGGGTGCCCCTGTGCCGACAGTTTGCGGTCTCTTCGACTGATCTTTTAAGCAGAATGTCTGAGTAATGTTTGCTACTGCAACAGGACAAACTACACTACAGTTGCCAATTCTTTTAAGAGAAAATGCTAACAGTAATTGTAACTCCTTAATGAAATATCTAGGCTTACTGGTCACTTGTGCAAAATGTAGTTTAGATAAAATATAGTTATTAATAAGGATAAGATGCTGTAAGAATGTATGTATTCCACTTTCTTTGTTTAGTAATGTTAAGAATTAAGAGCTCAAGTGTTTCACCTTATTAGAAACTCCCTTGGTTTTCCCCCTGGAGTGCTGGCCAGGCTCTGGGTGGAACCCAACAGGAGGATGGAATCAGATGTTTCCGCTCAAAGAAAGTTGCCAGTTATTTTGGCCCGTTGATTCAGAGGCCGGACCTGCTTGCAGCGACGTTGGATGCCTCACCTACGGATGGACGCATCGCGTAGGATCTCCTGTTTGTGAGGAAGGGCACTCTGAATCCTCGCTGCATCCAGGGTTCCCCAGCGATTGCGGATCTGAATGTTAGTACCGTATTTTCCTTACTGTTTATTTTTGTACTATTTAGTCATATCCCTTAAATATGGATAGTGAAATTAGTCTACTCTTTTTAATTAGAACTATTCTAAGTATGCTGTGGTTTGAAGTTTGTCTAACCCTTAATGGATGCAGCTCTCAAACAAGCCTTGCAGGTGCCGCAGCAAAACAAAGAAAGGGGAGGGCTGGAAGGCATCGGCCTCACACAGCCTCTGACAAACAGCTAAGCTTTGTGAAGAGCAGGCCTCGTAAGATAGATAAGAAACTGCTGAGCTGTGCCAAGGTGGCAGGGAAAGATCAATCAGGACAGCAGGCATTTTGCCTGGGCTTAGCAACTGCTGCCGACCCATCCCAGCCCTGTTTGGTATGGCATTTGTACTGGTCATTATGGTTGGTATAATCAGACAATCTGGCTGAGATGGCAAGATGTGACTCCTTCAGCAGTACCGGTGAATAGCACTAGGTTTTGTAGTGATGTTTATACAATGAATTTACATCTTGAAGAAGGAAGAGGGTTTAATAATGATTTGACTAAAAGGTTACCAATTATTAGATGGTTAAAAATTCTTTTGTTTTTACATGGAATAACAGTTTAAATTGTCATTGTAATCCTTTTAATGGTGTTAACCTGTGTGTGGAAGTGTTTTATGAGAACGATGGACTGAACAATAAAAGGGGTCTGGATCACTCAAAAACAAAAAGGGGGATCTGTGGAATGCCTGGGAAACAGCGGACATGTTATGAGTGATCCAGACTGAGTGGCATCACTGTCATCAGGCTGTAGCTGTTGGGAAGAACACCGGCAAGGCCGAGAGGATGAGAAACTGCGTGAGTAGCAAAGAAATAAGGATGCTGGGCTGTGGGAAATAAGATGTTTGCCTAACAGAAGAACTACGTGTGAACGCCATAACGGGACCAACCACAGAGGGCGTGAAGGCTTGTGGGCAGTAGTATAGAACCAATCCTAGTTTGTTTGCTTTCATGTGATTGCTCTTCGATAGTATGTGGGATGCTCTGTACTCGATAAGGTACCTTCGACAGTTTAAGGCGCGCTGTATTACAGAGTCGAGCTGCCATAGACTTTCTTTTGCTTGCCCAGGGGCATGGATGTAAAGATTTTGATGGGATGTGTTATTTTAATCTATCCGACCACAGTCAGTTAATTCAAAACCAATTACAATGGACGAAGCAACGTTTACAAAAAACACAAGTGGTTGTCAATCCTTGAGACAAATGGTTACAATCTGTGTTTGGTCTGTCCCTATGGCTGCAAGGTCTGTTACAAGAAGGATTGCGGTGACTAGGAATAGTACTATTGATTGTAGTAATTATTAAAACAGCATATAGCTGTATGATGAGAAATATTAGTAAATTTATGCTTGTGCAGCCTGCACAAAAAGAAAAAGGGGGAATTGTTGGAGAACGGCTTGCAGAGAGCAAGGCCATGGGTCTCTGCAGGAGCTGATTGCAGCCCCCTGAGGTAAACAGAGGAAAAACCCAGGGTACAGTTATGCCTAACAAAGGACTGTTATGTTAACAAAGAGAGAAACTGAGGTACACAATGGCCTTGATGGTAAAAACAGCCTTGGGAAAGGAGGCAGGCCAGAAGAGGGAAGATGTTGTGACATGTCTGAGATGCCACAGGGGGCTGGGACATTATAATGTAGCCTGTTACATGTGCCCAACAGATTTGTGAGTAGTGTGCGTGATTATTGTAGAGTGCTTATGTAAGGGGTGATTTCTGTCAATAAAGTTGAAGATGCTCTGTCATTCACATTGAATCGGCTGCTTGCTTCCTCCGCCTGCCACAGGTTCCCCCCCAAAAAACTAAGCCACGGATTGGGGGCGTGGGGGGGAATTAACCCACCCCCCCCCTCCCCCCCACCTTGACGCCCCCTCGCCCAGGCCGGGGGGAGGGGCGCAGGGCCCCGTGAGGGAGGGGCTCCCCAGGGCCCATGACCTCGGGGGGGGCCGTGCTGACACTACAGGGGCTGTGGGCAGCGGTCGGGGCTCTCCTGGCCCCTCCTTTTTTGGGGGGGCAGGCGGGGAAGGGTGGTTGCATTTTCACAGGTTTTAATAATCCCCGAACGTCTGCGTTTTTCTTGGGGGGTTTTAGGGTTTCTTCCTTTTCTTTTTATTATTACATTGTTCTTGTTAATAGTTGTTGTTGCTGCTATTGTTGGGGGGGCGGGGGCGTACACCCCAAATTTCGGCACACGTTGACGCGCCCCCAGGGTGGGGGATGCCCCAGGACCCCCCTTTGTACACGTAGCGCCGTGGGCTGCAGCCCTTCGGGATAGAAAATGTTATTTCAGACACATTTTATCACGAGTAACTCCTGTGATGAGCACAGCCCGTACCCGTGGTACGTTACTAAAGAATAAACCAGAAACAAGCCCCCAGAGTGCCTGGGTTTTCCCCCAAAATGGGGAAGGGGGGGCAGGTCAGTCGCTGGAGGAGTCGGAGGCGTCGCTGGGGCTCTCGTCGTCCTCCGAGGCCTCGCTGGGGCTCAGGCGGGGGCTGCGGGGGGGCCCCCCCTCACTGCCCCCCCCCTCAGACTCTTCCTCTTCTTCCTCATCTTCCTCCTCGTCTTCATCTTCCTCTTCCTCCTCGTCGTTGTCGCTGCCGAAAATCTCCTCCTGGTCACGAGCAGCCCGGGCAGCGTCGCTCGCCCCCCGGAGGCCCCGCTGGCCCCCTTCCTCCTCCTCCTCGGCCTCATCCTCTTCCTCACTGCGGGCCGAGCCCTCCCCACCCCGCTCGCTGCTGCTCCCGGAGCCTTCGGCCTCCTCCTCCTCGCCACTCGCTCCCCCTTCGCTGTCGCTGCCTTTCTCACGCTCTTCGCCTGCAGGAGGAGGAAGAAAAGAGATTATGGGGGGATGGGGGCGCCCCCAACATTCTGCCCCCCCCGGGGCTCCCCCCACCGCATACCCGATCCCACCGCCTCCTTCTCGGCCTCCATCTCCTCCTCTTCCTCCTCCTCGGGCTCGTGGTTCTCCAGCTGCGCCCTCCGCGCTTCCTGGGGGAGTGCGTGTGTGTGTGTGTCAGCAAAGAGAGGGGGGGTCAACCGGCCACCTGGGTCCTCTCTGCCCTCCGGGGGAGGTGGCAGGGGGTCCCCAATCCCAGCCCCCCTGCCCCCCATACCTGAGCTTCCAGCTCCTTCTCGTTCATGTCGCGGTGTTTCACCACCAGCACCGCGTTGGTGCCCGACTGCACCCCCGCCCGCGCCCGCCGCTTGCTCAGCCGCACCCTTGGGGTGGGGGGGGTGTTAGGCACCCTTGGGACTCCCCCCACAGCACCCCGATCCCTCCCAAAGGCCCCAGACCCCGCCTGACCCCCCCTCCCTGATCCTGAATTCCCAGACCCTGAAGTATTGTCCCTGCCCCCCCCCCCCATCCACTCCCCCAGTGTCATGGCAGGCGGGGGGGTGGGGCTCAACCACCCATAGGGACCCCCCAACCCTCCGGCAGGACCCCCCTGCACCCTCTTCAACCCCCCAGATGCCCCCCAAATCCCCCAGACCCCACCTGACACACCCCCTCCCCCGAATTCCACCCCCCAGTGTCCTGGCAGGCAGTAGAGGGGCTCGAGCACCCCCCCACCCCCCCCCCCCCCAGGACCCTCCCCACACCACCCCTCCACCCATGAAAAGTGGAAATACATCCCTCCTGCAGTACCCCCATTACCGGGGGGGGTCCCAGTGCCTCCCCATACCTCCCAGTGCCCCCCCCAGCCCCACCTGGTCTCCAGCTCGTTGTAGTAGACGCCGTCGCCTTCGCGGAAGATGAAGAAATAATTCTCCTCGTAGCCTTTGCTGGCCTTGTTCTTCACGTTCCAGTTGTACTCCCGGGCGATTTTATAGTCGTATCTGAGAGGGGAGCACATGGGACAGGAGGGCGTGAGGGGGCTGAAAATATCCCCCCCGACTCCTAAATCCCCGCCCAAACTCCCAAATCCCCCCACTTGCCAAAGCACCCCCCAAACCCAACGGGCTCTGCCAGGCTGGTGGTTTGTCCTCCATGAAGGACCCCCCCATCTACTCCCCACGGCCCCCCTCACGCTATATGGGCCCCCCCATCTCTATGGGCCCCCCCAGCTATAGGGGACCCCCCCATACACGTCCTCGGGGGCGTAATCCATCTCCTCCTCCTGGTCCCGCTTCCGCTTGCGCAGCGTCTCCTCCACCGGTAAGAAATAAGCCACGAACTGGTTCCCTTCCTCGTCCATCATCCCCCTGTGGGCAGGAAGCGGTTAAAAGGGGTGCGGGGGGGTTGGGGGGAAACAGGACACAAAGGCCCCCCTAAAAATGGGGGGGAGGTGTCCCCGCGTCTTTTCCAAGCACCTGATCATGGCCTGGGACATCATCTCCAGCGCGGCCGGGCCGCTCGTGTCCTTGGGCGCTGGGTCCGAGTCGAAGATGACTTGGGCACAGGGGTTGATCCACATCTTGGGGGAAGGGAGGGGCAAAAAAAAGGGGGGTTGGGGGCAAAAAGGGGGTGTAGAGGGGGAGCAACACCCCCACAACCACCCCCCAGATCTCAAAACCCACCGTTCTGCCACCAAAAGTGCCCGCTACACCTCAGATGCCCCCTGCAAGGGGGTTTCTGTGCCTCAGTTTCCCCTGTGGGACAGTGTCCTAGAAATAGGGGGGATTTGGAGGGTCCCCCCATTCTGGGGGGTCCCCAGTGTGTCCCCCCCTTTCCCCAGGGGTTCCCCATGGTGCCCCCCCCTTACCTTGAAATCGGGGAAGACGGGCATGACCTCAACAGGGGTGACGCGGGGCTTGCTGTAGTGCTGCGTGATCTGGGGTGAGGGGGGGAAAAGAGGCACAGGAAGGCATCAGGGCTGTGTGTGTCCCCCAAAATCCCGGGGGGAGCCCCCCAAATCCCTCCCCCCTCACCGGTTTCTGGGCATCCTCAAAAGTTTTCTCGATGGCGGCGATTTGGCTGTCACGATCTTTGTAAATCTCTTCCTCAGTGAACTGCTGCTTCACCGAGACACCGATCCTGGAGTCGGGGGGGGACACAGACACGGGTAGGGGCGTGAGGGGGGGCACGGGGCTGCACCCCCAAACCCCAGAACCCCCCAGGACCCCCCCAGACTCACTTGACCTCAGGTTTTTCGTTGGAGACGCCGTAACGGTTGAACTCGGTGGAGATGTACTCGGTCTTGCGCATCCACGGCACCACCTTGGCGTGTTGCTGCGACCTGAGGGGGGGCACCGTTGTGATCTGGGGGTGCCATGTGCCCCCCCAGCTCGGTTTTGGGGGTGTCCCACCCCCCGTTACCTTTTGGAGCTGGTGGGTGCTTGAATTTCCTCCTCCAGCAGCTTCTCATCCGCTGGGTCCAGGAGCACTGTGCGGGGGGGACACAGGGAAATTTGTTTCCCCCCTCCCGCTGTTGGGGTCTCCCCACAATTTTGGGGTTCCCCACAGGGTTGGAGTGTCCCCCCCTTAATTCTGGTGCTCCCCCAACCCCTACTGGCAGCTCAGCCCCTTGAGGGAGTGCCCGGGGTCCCCTAGGGGCACCCCCCAGCACCCCCGCCCTGCCAAATCTGGGGTGTCCCCCCCCAAACTCGGGGTGTCCCCGGCCCCCCACCGCCGGGGTCGATGCGGTAGGTGTCAGGGTTGATGAGGTCGATGGTGACGCCCAGGTCAGGCTCCGTCAGCAGGTCGTGTTTGTGCTGCTTCTCCAGCGACGTCGCCTTGTACTGCACAAATCTGGGGGGGGCACGTTCAGGCACCCCAAAACACCCCCCAAAAACCCAAAAGCTCCCAACCCCCGCCCAACACCCCCCAAACCCCCACCAAACACCCTCGAACCTCCGCCAATACTCCCCCAAACCACCTACCCCCCTCAAAACCATCAACCCACCCCAAACTCCCCCCCAAAACCCTCAAACCTCCCCAAACACCCTCAAAACCCGCTACCCCCCCAAACACCCCCAAAAACTCACAAACTACCCAAATCCCCTCAAAGCATCCCCCAAAACCTCAAATCCCCCCAAAATCCCCCCAAGCCCCAAAACACCCGCCAGAAAACCTCACACCTCCCCCAAACACCCCCAAAAACCACCCCCCCCAACAACACTTCCCAAAACACCCCCCGAAAAACACCCCCCCCACCACCAAATCAAGGGGGGGTCAAACCACCCCAGTGCCCCCCCCAAGCCCCTCCTCTAGCCCTGAAGGAGCATCCAAAGCCCCCCAGACCCCCCAAAAATCTCCCCCTGCCCCCCCTTTTGTGTGGAGGAGCCAGAGAGAACCCTGACACCGCCCCCCTCCCCCCCCCCGCCAAACCTCCCTCAGCCCCGTCTGTGCTGCACAAACCAGGGGGAACCCCCCAAAACGCCCCCACCCCCCACTTTATGGCCGGAGCTGGGGCACAGTGGGATTTTTGGGGGGGGGGGAGCCCGTACCGGTTCTGGTCGAAGGGGTAAGTGATGAACTTGGGGTCGAAGGGGATGTCGGGGAGGCTGTTGCAGTACTTGACCCGACAGACCACGCCCGACCTGGGGCGGTGGAAGTCAGGGGGGAACCCCAAAACACCAGAACCCCCCCAAAATACAGGGGGGGTCGGGAGGCGCTGGGTCCCCCACAAAAGGGGGGTCCAACCCCCCCCTCACCTCTCAGGGAGCGTCCGGTGGGAGCTGGGCCTGCGGGAGGGGGAGGGCAGTGGGGGGACCCGGGAGTGGGGGGACCCAGGCGTCCGGGACCCCCGACCCCCCCGCGCTATAACGTCATCAGAGAGAGCCACCACTGCGCCATGACGTCACGAGAGAACGCAGGCACACGGCCCCCCGCACGCTATGACGTCATGAGGGCACCCCCACACCCAGAACCACCCCCCACGTGCGCTATGACGTCAGGAGGGCGCCCAACTCTCAGGGCCCCCCACGGCCGCTATGACGCCACGAGAACCCCCCCAGGTTTACACCACCCCGCCCCGGGGCGCGTGACATCACGGGCGGACCCAGACCGCCCGGTTCCCTCCCCGGCCCCGACCCGCGGGCCCGCCCCCCGCCGAGACGCCGCCGCGCCCGCCAGGACGTCAGGCCCGTGACGCCGCCGTACCTGTGGCCCGGCTCCTCCCGCTGCGCCTGCGTCTGGATAGTGGGAGCCATGGCGGGGCCGGGCCCTGCGCAGGCACCGCGGGGGGCGGGCGCTCCTAGGCCGCGCCGGGACCTCTGGTCCCGACGTCACTTCCTGCGCGCGGGGCCGCCTGGGAGCCGAAGCCAGGCGCGCGCTGGGGAGATGGCGGCGCCCCCGCAACCGCCGCCGACGGGGCCGGGGCCGGGGCCGGGCCCGGGCCCGCCCGCCGCTCCCGCGCCGCCGCCGCCGCCCATGCCCGCCGCCCCCGGGCCGGGAGCGGGGCAGGCTCCGGGGCCGGGGCAGCCCCCGGGGCCGCCGCTGCCGGCGCAGGTGGCGGCTGCGCAGGCGCAGGACTTCGACCCGGTGCAGCGGTTCCGCCTCCTCCTCCCGCAGCTGAAGGAGAGCCTGCAGGTGGGCGGGGCCTGCCCGCGCGGTGGGCGGGGCCTGCCCGCCGCGAGGGGCAGTGTTGCCTGGCAGCGGCGCGTCGTCGTGTTGCGCGGGGGCGTGGCCTGAGGCCGAGGGGAGGCGGGGCTTGCCGCGCGCGAGGGCGCGCAGTCTGGCACGGTGTGCGCTGCTGCGGGACGGGGCTTGCCGCCGAGGGGGCGTGGTCTGACAGCGGGTGTCCGCCCGTGTGGGCGGGGCTTGCCGGCGAGGGGGCGTGGTCTGACAGCGGGTGTCCGCCCGTGTGGGCGGGGCTTGCCGGCGAGAGTGGCGGGGGACGCCCCAGGGGCTCAGCCCACGCGGGGGGCGCGGGGCTGGGAAGGGCCGGACCGGCCGCGACCCCCCCCGAACGGGTCACCGCTGCCGGGTGACACGCGTGGGGCCGCGTGTGTGTCCGTCCCCCACCCCCCGGCGCGGCCGGGTCCCCCTCTCCCCCTTCCCCCCCGCAGACCCTGATGAAAGTGGCGGCGCAGAACCTGGTGCAGAACTCCAGCATCGACAACGGGCAGTGAGTGACCGTCCCCCGGCATCCCCCCCAGTGCTCCCCGGTGTCCCCCCAGGCCGAGGGGGGTGGCAGTGGTGCTGACGGGGGCCCCCCCTCGCAGGAAGAGCGCCGACGGGGCCCTGCAGCGCTTCGACAAGAGTCTGGAGGAGTTTTACGCCCTTTGCGACCAGCTGGAGCTCTGCCTTGTGAGCGACAGCCCCCCCGGCCCCCCCGCCGTCCCTGTCCCCCCCCAGCGTGGCCCCACACCCCCAGTGACGCTGTTGCCCCCCAGACCCCATCCCCTTAGCACCATCCTCACCCTGCTGTCCCGTCCCTGCCGCCCATCTCGTCCCTCTGCTGCCTGTGTGTGTCCCCCCTCCGCAGTGACCCCAACACGCGCGTGTCCCCCCCGCAGCGCCTGGCCCACGAGTGCCTCTCGCAGAGCTTCGACAGCGCCAAACACGCCCCCGCCCTGGTGCCGGCAGCCCCCAAAGGTGAGGGGGGGGCGGGTGAGACCCTCCCCTACACCCAATACCTGCCCCTCATCAAGGCCCAGATCGCCGGCGCCAAGGACATCCACAACGCTCTGCTGGAGGGGGCCAACAAAATCACCGGCAAGCTGCCCCCCCCGGGGGGGCCCTGAGTGTTTCGGGGGTCCCCACGGGGTCACGGACTCCCCCCAGAACCTCCCACGGTGGTCTGGGGGTGAATATGGAGGGTTTGGGGGGTCTTGGTGCCATGTGCAGGGCTTGATGTGTGGAGGGGTGCTGATCGCCCCTCGCTGCAACGGGAGTTTTGGGGGAGCCCCCATCGGGGTGCTGGACTACCCCCCAAAACTTCCACGGGGATCAGGAGGCGGCTTGGGGGGTCCTGGTGTGCAGCGTGGGGGTCTGAGCGTGGAAATGGGGGTCCAGCGTGGGGTTGGGAGGTGCTGACCCCGCGGGGGGCACAGTGGGGAAGGGGGGGACGTGGGGGTGCTGGACCCCCTAATTTCGGGGGGTAAACGCCTGGATTTTGGTGAATAAACTGTTTTATCCTGATACCGGCTACTCTGTGCTCGGGGGGACCCGTGACCCAGGCGTCCGTGGGAAGAGCCACGTCCCCGCTCAGCGCCGCCCTCTGACGGCGTGTGACGTCACGGCCCGGTCGCGTGACGTCACTCCCTCGCCGCCGCCGGCCCCCCCCCCCCCCCAAGCGCGCTCGCGGCCTTTCGCGCCGGGTGTTTTGACCCTTGCGCGCCGCCGTCGCGCGCCGCCGCTCGGGGCCGGGACTGCGCCCCCGTCACGTGACGCCGGAGCGGCTCTCGCGAGAAGCTGCGGCTGGAGCGGGACCGGGAGCGGGGCCCGGGCGGGTCTGCTGTAGGTGGGAACTGTCAGCGCTGGGTGAACGGTTGGACTGGATGACCTTCAGGGTCCTTTCCAGCCTAGATGATTCTGTGATTCTGATAACGACCTCATCGGGCAGACGGTCCGCATCTCCCAAGGACCCTACAAAGGTGGGGGCAGCTTCCAGAGGGGCTCTGGGTGCCTCTTTGTCCGCCCCAGACAGACGAGGGGGGGCCTCAGGGATGCCTGGACCCCCCCCTTTGAGCCCCCATCCCGCCCCGCAGGTTACATCGGGGTGGTGAAGGATGCGACGGAGTCGACGGCTCGCGTGGAGCTGCACTCCACCTGCCAGACCATCTCGGTGGACCGCCAGCGCCTGACCACCGTGTGAGTGGGGGGGACAGGGACCCCCCGAGGGGTCAGGGTGGCCCTCAGGGGTGTTGTTTGGGCCAGCACCTCCTCTGCGGGTGGGTGACACCCACAGACACGAGTGGGGCTCTTTTAGGGGGTCTGTGCCCTCCCCGGGCAGCGTGTCCCTGTTCTCTGACACCCCCGTGTCCCCGCAGGGGCTCGCGGCGCCCGGGCGGGATGACATCGGCCTACGGGCGCACCCCAATGTACGGCTCCCAGACCCCCATGTACGGCTCCGGCTCCCGCACCCCCATGTACGGCTCACAGACCCCCCTGCACGACGGTGAGTGGCACCGGGGGGGGACATCGGGGATTGGGGGCGCCCTGGGGACACTGACGGGACAGTGGGGTGGACTGGAATGAGATGGGACATTGGGGGGACACAGCAGGATGGAGAGAATGGGGATTAGGGGGATCCTGGGGGGATGAAGTGGCATCTGGGGAGGGACATGGTGGGGTTTGGGGTGACACAGTGATGGGGGGGACCCCAGGGACAGAGGAGACAGGGATTGGAGAAACACAGAGGTAACACTGGGGTGAGTTGAAGGAGGCTGGACCAGGCTGAGATGGGACTTTGGGGGACACAGAGATGATGGGGCTGAAGTAGGACACCCAGAAAGGGGGTGCTCTTGGGTTCCCCCCAGCCAGAGGGGGCTCGGGGGGGCTGACGGAGCCGCCGGGGCCCTGGCAGGCAGCCGCACGCCGCACTACGGCTCGCAGACGCCGCTGCCCGACGGCAGCCGCACGCCCGCCCAGAGTGGCGCCTGGGACCCCAACAGCCCCAACACCCCCTCCGGGTAGGTCCGGGGGGGTCCCCCATCACCATTAAGGGGACCCAGGTAGCCACGGGGATTTGGGTGGTGGGTCCCACAGAGGGGACCCCAGCACACCCCCTGACATCCCCCCCTCCTCTCCCCCCAGCTCTGCCCTCCCAGCTGCACCCCAGCCCGCTGGAGCCCTCCCTCTCGCTGGTGCCCGGCAGTGCCCAGGGAGGGGGACCCGAATGGGTTGGGGGGATGACAAAACCCCTGTCCCTGTGCCCCCCCAGCCCCCTTTTCAGGACCATGCCCTCCTGTCCCCCCAAAGCAGCGTGGCCTCTTCAGGCAGCGAACAGACCGAGGAGCTGGCTGGCAGCCGCAACACCTTCGAGGAGGAGGGCAGCGGCATGAAAGGTGGGGTTTGGGGGTGGGGGGTGTCGTGGGGACCTGCCACCCTGTGTCACACTCCTGTCCCCCCCCAAGATGTCCCCTCCTGGCTGAAGAGCCTGTGGCTGCAGAAATACACGGCGCTTTTCTCCCAAATGGCGTACGAGGAGATGATGACGCTGACAGAGCGTCACCTCGAGTCACAGGTGAGACTTCCCTCCCGCCATGTCCCCAGATGAAGGGGGGGACACTGTCTGACCCTGCTTGTCCCCTCCTTGTCCCCGCAGAATGTCACTGAGGGTGTGCAGCAGAGGATCCTCCTCAGCATCCAGAGGCTGCAGGAGCAGCAGAGCATCCTCAGCGCACTGGAGAAGGTGGAATGTTGACGGGGTGGCCCTCGGGTCCCCTGGGGTGGCACTAGGATGGCTCTCAGGTCCTCAGAGGTGGCCCCGGGGTGGCCCATGTCCCCTTCTGCAGCCCAACGGCTGTCACGGAGTGTCCCTCATTCTCTTGTGTCCCCAGGGGTGGCACAGGGTTTTGCCCATGTCCTGGTGTCCCTGGGTATGGCATGGAGTGTCTCACATCCCCAAGGGTGACCCAAAGTGTTCCTCACATCCCCAGGAGTGGCACAGGGTGTCCCATGTCCTCATATCCCCAGGGGTGTCCCCCCATCCCTGACACCCCTCCCTGTGTCCCCAGCAGTGGCACAAGATGTCCCTGGTCACCCCCTGTGTCCCCAGGACTGGGGGGGGGGGGGGTGTGTGGTGGGGGGGGGGGTGTCCCTGATCCCCCCTGCGATCCTCACGAGTCCCCCCACCTCCTTGACATTTTCCCCCACTCCCCACAGGACATCCGAGAGGGGGACAACCTGTGGACAGTGCTTCAGGATCAGTGTGATCCCCATTAAAGCCTTTTGTTCCCCCCTGGCTGCTCTCTCCCCAAACGACACCTCTGTCGGGGCCCCCCCGGCGGCCACCGACGCCTTTGCCCCCCACCCAGCCACCGACACCAAAGCCCCCGCAGCCCCCGTCCCTGACAGGGACATCCTGGGGCAGTTCACCCATGTCATGGGCAGAGGTGAGACATCCCCTCCCACCCCATTTCATTTTTTGGGGTGGGTCCCAGGGTGATGCCGGGGGGGAATCAGGGTGTCTGGGTCCCTCCCTGACCCCCCCTAGTCTGCACCCAACTCCTGAATTCATGGACGGATGAGGAGAACATCACCAGTTACCTCCAGCTCCTCGAGAAGTGCCTGAGCCACGAGGTACGGGGGAGGGCTGGGGGCAATTTGGGGGGGCTGTAGGGCTTGTGGGGGCGCTACAGGGCTGTGTGAGCCCCCCATGTGCCGCCCCCCATCCTCAAGGGGTTCACGGAGACGCAGAAGAGGTGGCTCCTCTCCTGGAGGCGGCAGGTCCTGAAGCTGCTCGGCGCCTTCCCCGAGAAGGTTCCGCCCTGAGGCCCCAGCTATTGGCCCCCCATGGGGTAGGTGGGACCCCCCCTCAACCAGAGGGGGTGGTATGGGAGCCCCGGGGGGTTGTGAGGGGGCTGGGACACCCCCCTGGTCACCCCAGGCACTGGTGGCCCTTTGTGACCCCATCCCTGACCCCTAATTTGCCCCCTTTGGGGGGATTGCAACTCCGCTGGGGGGCTCTTGTTTCTCCCACCCCCCAGGTGCTTTGGTGTTCCTGTGTGCCCCTCCTCCCCATTTTGGGTGGGTCTGAGGGTGTCTCACTCCCCACCCCACCTCATTTTTTGGGGTGCCACATGTTTCCCGGGGGGGGGGCTCTGGATGACCTCCTGGTGGCTGGGGGGGAGGCTGGTGCCACCCTGACCCCCCCTGTTGTGTGTGGGTGTGTGACTCCCTGCAGCTGGGCCTTCGGCTCCAACTCACACCCCAGTTGGCGCCACCGGGGATGGATGGGATGGAGGAGACCACCGGGAAGGACACAGCACCAGGACACCAGCCTAGGGTCAAACTGCCAAAATTCGGCACAGGTTTTGCCGGGAGCGGGTTGGAAGGTGAGGGGAGGATGAGGATGGGCGGCATGAAGAAGGCGCTGTTGGTGTTGGTGAAGCCGAAGGGGAAAGAAGACAACCAGGTGGTGGACGCCCTGCCCCGTGTCAATGGCGAAGCAGAGGGCAAGACCCGGCGATGGCGCCGGGTGCCCAGGGTGGGTTTCTCCCCAGGGGGGTCCGCACCAGAGCCCCCCATCACCCGACCCAAGGAGGGGAAGATTCGGTTACCCGGCGTTGAGCTCTCCCCTGGGGACCCCAAATTCAACCAGCGGCCATCGGTGACGGAATTCACCCCACACTTCAGTCTGGGGGCGTTTGGGGGTGAGGGGACCCCTACATTTCAGCTGCCTAAGCTGACACTGAGCCCCCAACCCTGTGGTGAGCGGTAAACACCCCCCCGAGCATGGGGGGGTCTTCAGGGACCCCCTGAAACAGTGATGGGGTGGTGGAGGATCACTTGCTTCCCCAAGCTCTCTTTAATCCACTTACACCTGAAAAAATTCCTAACCCAGCTTTTTGGGGGGGTTGTTTGAAGCTTTTTGCCCATTTTCCAGGTGTTACTATTAACCAGGGAGTGGGCGGGATGGCAGCATCACTCCCCTGGCCCCTTGCTCTCTGCTTGGCCCAAATAAATGTTAACACCTCAAAAAAGCCTTGGGCGTGTCTGTGGGGTCTGAGAATGGGTTTTGGGAGGCAGGGAAGGGTTTGGGGGACCAGAGGTAACTCGGGCCGGGGTTGAGGATAGGTTTTAGGGGGCTGGGATAGGTTTCAGGGGACCAGGGATGGGAACCAGGGGGTTCCTCCACCCAGGTTCCTGTCCTTTGTGTGGGACAACAGTTGCTCCTGGGGACGACACCAGCAACAGAAGGTGTTGCCATGGCAATGCCAGACCCAGCAGCATGTTGGGGGCCACCAGGTTGAGGTGTCTGGGTGCCACAAGCCCCTGGTGGGTGCAGAGTCGGGGCTCACAGGCCCCTGGCGAGGAGCCGGCTCGCCATGGAGACACTGGTGGTGGGCGCTGAACACTACGGCCTGGTGGCCACGGTGGGGAAGGGGTCCTTCGGGGAGGTGGCCCAGGGCCGGCGGAGGAGCACGGGGGAGATGGTGGCCATCAGGATCCCGAAGAACAAACGCTACCGTGGCCACGTGGTGAAGAACGAGCTGAGGCTGCTGCAGGCCTTGCGGGGGGTGGACACAGGAGTCGCACATCCTCCGTTTCCTCCAGTCCTCCGCTCACCCCCCCCATCCTTCTCCCCGCAGGATGCTCCGGTGACGCGGCGCGACCCCAAGCCACCAAGCGCCATCCCTGTCCCCAAGGATGGGCCCCAGGGGACAGACGGGGACTCCCCCACTGTGCCTGGCACACTCCTCCCGGCACAGAGCCAGGAACACCCACATCCCTGCTGAGCCACCGCGGCAACCCTGGCAAACCCCCCGGCAGAGAAGAGCTGCCCAGAGACCCTCCTCTTCCTCACCTTCAGCCACCCCGACCAGCAACACCCGGCTCCACGCCGGGAGAGAAGAGCGGAGCCAGGGATGCCCCAGGATGTGCTGTGCCACACGCTCTCGGCACCGGTTTTCGCAGTGATCCCCCAGTAAATGGTTTGCCGACAGCCAAGCGTTTCCTCTGACTCTTTGCCGGGGTGGGTTTGGCACCGCCGGGACTCGAGGGGCGCCCGGCTTCCCTCCCGCTGCCGGCACGGCATTCAGCAAAGGCCCGGCGCTCTCCATCGCCGCGGCGCAGAGGGCCCCCTGCCTCGAGAACAGCCCCACAAACTCCACAAAAACTCATTTATTTTTCCCCAAACGGGAGCGGGGAGGCTGAATTCGGCACAGCCAGAACCCGTGGCTCACCAGTGGCCCGTTCTCCGGCACCTACCGGGAGCCACAGAGGCTCTGCCCCTGCTCAGCATGACTGATGTCAACGCTGTAGCGGGAGCTCCAATCCCGCTCAAAAACCGCCTGCAGCTGCTCCCGGATTGTGCCAGCTGCAGTGCCGGTGGCAGTGCCGGTGCTGCTTGGGCTCAGTGTCTGGTTCACCACCAGCGCCGATCCCGCTGTCCGTGTGAAGTAGTCACCAGACCAGTTGGATGTCCCTGTGAGGGCATTTGGGGTGAGGGAACACACACACACACCCCCCCCAAACCCGCCCCCAAGAGCAGCCGGCGCCTATTCGCAGGCGGTGGGTCCGCGCTCACCGATATACGCCGCCTTCTCTGTCACCATGTACTTGTTGTGGTTCACCCGGGCGTAGGGGATCTGGGCTTGCGCCGCGCTTGCCGGCACCACGAACAGCCGCTGCGGGGAGCCAGGAGACCGTCACCCAGCACCCACCAAACCAGCACCCGCCGGCACGCCACGCTCAGGCCGCGATACTCACCACGGCCACACTATAGTGGGTCTGGTTATCGGCAATGGCAGCAAGAGATTTGAGGAATGGGAACATGGTGTCTCGGCTGTGCTGCCAACAACCCACCAGCAACCGCACCGTGACCCGGCGCTCAAAGACGGCTTTCCGCAGCCGGTTATCGATCTCTGGCCAAAACCTGGGGAGGGAAATCGGTTCAGGGTCACCGGGGCCAGCAAGTCAGGGCTGGCCTAAGACCACACGCACCTTTGGGGGTGAGAGAATTCAGTGGTGGGTAGGTAGCTCATAACTGCGACGTCCACGAAGGCCTCAGCAGCATCGATGACGCTGAGGAGGGCACTGAGGTCCTGGGTCCGACCGGTGGCACAGAGCGCTGGTGGGGAGCTCTGCCAAAATCATCAGAGACAGGTCAAGCACCGGGACAACCAATCCACCGGCACTGGGAAAACCAACCGCAGAGGGTCGGGGACATACTGAGAAGTAGACAGCTGCATCGGTGTCATTGAGCTTCAACTCCAGTGGCGTTTCCATATTGAAGGGGGTAGAATAACTTGCCGGCCATGGTACCGGGATGGAAGCACCAGGAGTACCAAGAGCCCAATACGCTTCAAAAATTTTACCTAAATCTTCGGCCAAGCAGCTGCAGTTGTAGACAGCAACACCGAGCTCCTTCACCTGCGGTGAGCAGCACAGCGGCACTGTCACATCACCGGGTGGTTTTATCATCCCTCTCCAATGCCACGAGTCCTGTCTCATGGCCTCGAGTGTCCTCAGATGGGGACGGGGATGGTTTGGGATAGCCCTGGCGCTGTTTGGCGCAGGTTCAGCACCATCCAGTGCTGCTCACCTGGGTCAGAGACCTCCAGTCCATGTTGGCACTCCCAAGGTAGAGGTGGGTGCCATCAACGAGCCAAAACTTGGTGTGCAGGACGCCGCCGGTGAGCCGCGGCATATCGACGATGCGCACCACAGCACCTGCACAACCACGAGTTGGGCATCTCCCACTCCAAAGCCCCCCCAAACCCCCATTTTGAGCTCTTTCCATCACTCACCGCTCTGCTCCAGCGCTCGGAGATCATTCAGGGGTGATTTTGCTGATGGGCGGCTGACGGTGATTCGGACGGTGATGCCGCGCTGGGGCAATTGGAGGAGTTCCTTCAAGATCTGTTCACCCTGAATCGGCATGTGGTTTGAAGGCAAAACCAGCAGAAACGATTAAAAATGATGGGAAGGCAAGAAAAGAGCAGCGAGCACTGCATTCAAGCAGCACAATCAGTGCTGTGCCACATGTGCTGGATACCAGTGGCGCAGACCTGGGCAGCGGAGGGTTCGTGTGTCCGTGTGTCCTCGTTAGTCATGGTCCAGTAGAAGGAGGCAATGTCCAGGCTGTGGGTGACGGTCCCCAAGAGGTTCATCCACGTGGAGAACGTGGATGGATTTGGCACAGAACCATTGCTGAAGGTCATTCCCTCTGGGATGCTCTCCACCAGGACGATTCTAGGGAAGAAATTCAGCAGCACAGGGAGATGGTAGCGCCAGGATGCCGAGGGTCTCGGGGGAGCGTCACCCCCCACGAGCTCGTCTTACCGGCACGTGTCACCCCAAGATCCGGCATCGCCCCGGAGGGCCGAGCTCCGCCACAGATTGAAGAAGAGGAGGAAGATGAGGACCAAGAGGCAGAGGAGGACGGTGGAAAGCAACGTGCTGCGGGAGCACTGGGATGGAGAGGGGCCGTCAGTGCCCCGAAGTGAAGGGATAAATTCACTGACGGGGTTTAAAGGCTCCCCCGAGACTGGTGGCACCCAGCAAGGGATGGCACCGGGTCCAGCTGGCACCGAAGCCAGCCCCCGCAGAGCAGGGGAGTTACCTTGGGTGGGAAGCAGGTGGGATGTGCCCCCCGGTCCTCCAGTGGGTCCAGCTGTGATAAGGGCAGAGAACTGGGGTGGGGGGGACTCCAAACCAGGGTGGGGGCTGCTCTGGGGTAAAATCCCTCACCAAAATGCCCAGGGTCCCCTGGGAAAAGTGCCCCCCCCCCCCCCCCGAGATTTCCAGAGGTCCCCACAGCATGCAGGGTCTGGGTGGAAAAGGGGGACATGGGGTGTCCCAGTTTGGGGTTGTGGGGGGCCAGGCAGGGGGCTATGGGGTGCCCCACTCTGGGGTTGTAGGTTCCTGGGGCAGGACAGAGGCCTATGGTGCGCCCCAGTTTGGGATTTTAGGGTGCCAGGACAGGGCAGGGAGCTATGGGGCGCCCCTGTTTGGGGTTGTGGGGGGCCAGGATGGGGCAGGGAGCTCCACGGCCCTGCTTTGGGGTCTCGGGGTGTCGCCAGCACCTTACCTGCTTGTAGGTGCCGCTGGGCTTCATCCCGGCGTGACGCTGGCACAGAACAAACCGGTTTCTCCTGACGTTCCCGGACAGGCGAATCCCCCCCGGGGGCAGCACAGCTGGGACTTCTGGGCTACGGAGAAGGGAACAGAGCCCAAACCCGGCCGGGGCAGAGACGTTCCCGGCCGGCTGACGGGATCGGGGTGTTCCCGTGCCCCAGCCTGTTTGGGGCAGGGAGGGGAAGGGTCTGCTCCTCCCTCCTCCGCCACTGGGGCCGGTACCCCCGGCAGTAGGGCGGGACACCCCAATTCTGGGGCGCAGAGCCCGCCACCCCTCGGGGACCCCACCCTCGCGCCTCAGGGCCCCCCCAGAAAGCGGGTGCTCAGCCCCAAGGTTCCGCTCCCCCCACACCCTGCCCTCTCTGGGGGAGGGCGTTAGCGCTGGGGCCGTTGGGTCTGGAGGGGCATTAAGCTCGCTCTGGCGTCACCCCCCCGGCCCGGCCGGATCGGGGGCTCAGGGCTGATGTTTAGCGCCGGGTTTAGCGCCAGGGGCAGGGGCAGCGGGATCTTCAGGGCTTGTTCAGGGCCAGGGCCATCTTTAGGCCCGGGTTCAGCGCCAGGGACATGTCTCGGGCCAGGTCTGGGCCCCGCGCAAGGCTGCGGCTGCCGGGGGTGCCCGCTGCGCCCCGTCCCCCCCCGTCCCGAGGGCCCCGGCGTCCGCGGCGGCGGCTGCCAACAGCCCGCGGGGGCCCCCCCGGTCCTCCGGCGCTCGAGGGGGCGCCCCTGCCCGTTCCCCTGCCCGCCCTCGGCTGGCGGCGCCGGGTGAGTCCTGGCGGTGCCGTCCCTTGCGGCGCTCCCCGAGGGGGGATTCCGGTGGGGCCGGGCCCGGCGGCGGGAGCGGAGAGGTGAGGGGCAGGGAGGGGGTGTGGGCCGAGGGGCAGGAGGGAGAGGAGAGGCCGTGGGGCGGGAGGAGCGGGCAGGGCTGCGGGCAGGGGGGCGGCAGCAGCCCCGGGCCTGCCTGCCGGCCCTCAGAGGGGCCGCCCCGCCGCTCTCTCCCCGCAGGCTGCTCCCGGCCCCGCCGCCCGGCCCCGCGGCCGCTGGCTCCTGCGCCATGGTGTCCGTCACGATGGGTAAGGGACATTTTCTTCTTTGCCCTGCCGCCCTCCTCCCCCTCCGCCGCCCAAAATGGCCCCGAGTTGCTCTCAGCCCCCCAGCTTGGGTATTTTCCTCCGGGAGACCGTCCCCTCCCCGCCCCCGCCAGCCCGGGAGCCGTTTTCCTCCCCATCCCGCTAACGGCACGGCGACAGCTGCGGAGGCCCGGAATGAGCCTCTCGGCCGGTGCCCGCCCAAAGCCAGGCGGCCGCCCACCCCCTCTTCCGTGGCCACCTCGTTTTCCCTTTTCTGGGGCTTTTTTTCAGCGACATCCGAATGGATTCAGTTTTTCAAGGAAGCCGGGATCCCCCCAGGCCCTGCCGTCAACTATGCCGTTATGTTTGTGGATAACAGGTGAGGGGGCACCTTTACACCGCGTCACGGTGGGGAAAACGGCACCGAAAGATCCCCCTCCCGAGGGGGAAGGAAGGACTTAACTTGTTATCCCGCTCCTTAATTAGTGACATGAGTTGCTCGCCTGCGCTGAGCTTCCCCATCATTATCAGAGTTGTTTCTAGGAGGGTGGTGGTGTCCCAACCTGTGCTGTGGCTATCGTGGTGCCCCTCACTCTGGGCCTGATTAATCAGAGCTCATAACGAGGGGAGACCTCGTTAAGCCAGGTCTTTCCTCGCTGCAGGATCCAAAAGAACATGTTGATGGATCTGAACAAGGAGATCATGAATGAACTGGGCATCACAGTGGTGGGAGACATCATTGCCATCCTCAAACATGCCAAAGTCGTGTACAGGCAGGTACGGGGAAGTCCTGCCGGCTCGTTCAGCAGCAGAGTTTTGCCTCGAGCCTTCTTGTTCGCCTCCCCACAGCCAGAGGGGGGAGAACCCTTCCCCGTGGTTTTTTTCTTTCAGGAGATGTGCAAGGCAGCTACTGAATTGCTTTGCCCCAGTTCCCCCAATGTTCAAGCCGAGCTGCGCCGCAATGCCAATAGCGGTGAGTGCGGGGGGGAGGTTTCTGGGAGGTGAAATCCCCTTGCACGATTAATGTCATTCCCTTCCAAAGGAAGGGCTCAGAGGATGGCTGCCCTCCGCGCGCTCCCGGGGGAAGGACCCCTCCTGAATTCAGCTGACGAGATGGATGCTTGTCCCGCTCACCCAAGCCCCCGCGGTCCCAGAGCTCGCCCTCACTGCGCTGCCCCCCTTGCAGCCGCCAGCCGGATGATCGCCAACAGCCTGAGCAGAGACTCGCCTCCCGCCGCCCCGCTCCCGCAGCGGCCCCACGCCTCCACGATCTCCGTCACCGTCTCCAACGCACCGGCCGCCGCGAAGGCAGGTAGGGAGGGGCGACGGATCCCGGCGGGAGCAACGCCACAAGCTGCTTTTTGCTTTGTGTTTCCTGCTCAGGGGCCCCCCAGTCAAATTTTAACAGCCCCTTTGGGTCCGGTGGTGGGTTTGTGAGCCAAGCACGCAGCACCCTTGTCTCTGAAATGGAGAGACAGGGATTTGAGGGGTGGTCCCCTCAGCGGGCGAGGCCTCGGCTGCCTGGCTGCGCTCCAGCAAGGTGTCTGGGGGCAGAGTCCCTCAGTGGTCCCTACTGGGACCGGTAGGATTTAACAGCTTTGCTGCCCAAACAAAGAAATAGACTGGAACAGCAAATCTTTGTACTGTTAAGCAGGTATTCCTGGTTAGTGGCACTGGGATCGCCCCGGGGATTGTCCACCATGAGGCCTCCCAGAAATTAGTAAGGGGCATTGGTTTATATGCACACAGATCATGCATATTCATTAGCTTTCCTGGAAGGGGGTGTTTTATGATAATGAGTGCCCAGAATTCATTCACATAGTCCGAGCATGTGTAGGGAAAATAGGGTGGGGGTCTTTGGCAGTCGAGGGAAGCAGTAAGTAGTCTTCTTCACGGTGTTTGAAGTCAAGTCCAGGTTTCTCCCTCCTAAATCAGCAGAATCACCCTCCCTAGAACAGGGTCTCTGTGTCTCTTTGTTCGAGCCCCCTTATCTTAGTTTGCCCATTCTAGGAGTTGCCCAGGTGTCCACTGAAGGCCTTGAGTCTGCTCTCAGGGATTTCCGTAGGGAGCCTAACGAGCGTCTCAACCTTACCTCAACAGACCTAAACCTAAACCTTACCTAGAGGGACCTCAGGAAGCAGTTTAGGAGAAACTCGAGAACCAAACAAAGCAAAGCACAGGCAAAGCTTTGAAACAAATGAAGCAAAGCACAGGCAAAGATTTCGTAATATCACATCCCAGTTTAGTCTCAATAACTGTCAGAAATTCATTTGTTTGAGCCCTGTCAGTGGGGACATGGAGAGTGGGATCAAGTGCACCCGCAGCCAGTTTGGGGGTGACCTCAAGCTGAGCGGGGGAGGTTGATGCTCCAGAGAGAAGGGATCCCAGGCGAGCGGGGCCAGAGGAGGCTGTGAGGGGGACTGGGGGGGCTGGAGCACCTCCCGTACCAGCACAGGCTGAGAGAGCCGGGGTGGTTCAGCCTGGAGAGGAGGCGGCTCCGGCCAGAGCTTAAATCAGCCTTTGCGTGTTTGCAGGGGGCTGCAGGACAGGGCGGGGGGGCTTTTTATCAGAGGGTGCAGAGACAGGCCGAGGGAGAGCGGTGTGAAAGTGGAAGAGGGGAGTTTTCCATCAGAAACTCTTGCCGGGGAGGTTGGTGGGACACGGAACGGGCTGCCCGGAGCAGCTGTGGGTGCCCCCGCCCAGGCTGGACAGCAGAGGGAGCAGCCTGGTCGAGTGGGAGCCGTCCCTGCCCACGGTAGGGGGTGGGTGGTCTTTAAGGTCCCTTCCAGCCAAAGGATTCTGTGATTTTTGCGGCTGGGGGCAGCTAGAGGCGGGGGGAGGGTGTTTGCAGAGCCCGGTGCTGGGGGAGCTCTGTTGGTGCCAGGCTCAGAGCTCACTCCAGCCCAGGATGGTGCCCAAGCGCTCGTAAAACCCTCCCACCCCCTGAGCCTCGTTGCATCTAGAGCTCTCGATTCGCTTTTCCTTCATCCCCCCAGGATTATGCGACACGGCAGAAGAACGTCCAATGATCCCGGTAAAACGCCGGCGGGTGACGGCGGAAATGGAAGGGAAATACATCATCAACATGCCCAGGGGCACCACGCCGAGGACGAAGAAAATCCTGGAACAGCAAGCGGCTAAAGGTACCAGCCTTTGGGGGGGTTGATGTTCATTTTCCCTTCCAGAAGCCCAGCTGAGCCCCAAATTAGCCTGTCGTTACGAATCTGGATTTTCGCATCCAGAGAGCGACTGGGCAGCAGTTGTGTTATGCCAAGGAGATATTAACTGACCACAAGCTGTAAAGGCTCCACTCGCGCCCGTTTAAGCCTTAGGAAGGAGGGGACGGGTGGCCATCTGCACGCTTTTGACAAGTGAATTTTATTTTGCTGGTGCCCCAATGGTAGGACGGGGCTGAAAAGCCGAGAGCCCTCGGCGCTGACCCGGCACAGCTTCATTTTCCAGGGAAACCTCCAAAAACCCACGTTTTCCTGAAAACTGCAGGTCTGCAGAGGACATCTGTCTTCGACCGGCTGGGAGCCGAGGCGAAAGCGGACACGGCCACAGGAGGGAAGGTGAGAGGACGTGGGTTTTCAGCTGCGGCTCCGTGTAGCCGTCGCTCTCGGCAGCTGGGCCAAACCCCACCGGGATCCCGGCATCAGGGTCCTCTCCCCCAGGATTATATCGGGATTTGCAGCCTCCCGCTCACCGCGGAAGGGCTGAAGGAGCCTTGAAATAACGGGGCAGTGGTGGGGAAACCCCTGGGAAAAGCAGGAGGGAGCCACCAAAGGCAAGTGGATCCCCAATCCCTGGGTGATCCTCATCTGCGCTGCTATTTTGACCCCTTTAATGGGGGGGGGGGATACAGGAGGTTTTTTCTCTCCTCTGGAGATAAAAAGCTCAGCTCAGCTCAAAAAAGTCTTGGGGGTGTAAAACAAGTTGCAGACTCAGCCCCTCGAGACAAATCCGAGGGAATATGATGTTACGGGTGATGCAGAGACCTGCTTTATAGCCTAGTCATTAATTGCCGCAGGCAGCATTTTGCATCGTTACATCCCAAGAGGGCTGGTATCCATCTGGTCTCCATCCCAGGGGCAGAATTTGGGGGGCAGAGGGTCAGGGGAGGGTAAATGGGGGTGCGGGTGCTGACGGGCTCCTCTCACCTTGTCTCCCAGCCCACGGGGGTCTTCAGCAGACTGGGCGATGCCTTGGGGACCGATGGGGACAAAGCCACCGAGAGCGACGACGACTGCTCCGTGCTCCAGTACGCTGGCGTCCTAAAAAAACTCGCCAAACCTCCCCTTAAGGAAAGCGCTGAGCCGGGAGGGACCATCAAGGCGAAAGCCACCAGTTCGGAAGCCAAACCGGTCCCCGTCACCGCAGCCACCCAGCGACCGGGTCTCAGGAACGCCGCCGGTATCCGTACGGCGACAAAACCGTCACCGGCGGCGTCTAAAATTGGCGGCGGCAGCGTTGTGGCAGTGCCGGTCGAAGCGCAGGATGGTGACGTCACCAGCACGAAGGATAAAAGCGAACCCGAATTTCGGGTGACAATCAAAAGGACTTGGGGGTGCGGGAAGGTGAGCAGCACCAGCGAGAGCCCCGGCGCTCAGATGGACAGTGCCGGCACCATCAGTGTCTTCAAACGGCTGGGGAGGAAACCAGATTGATCGCGTGGAGCTTCTTCCCTCACGGTTTTCCATTTGTCCTGTCCCCTCCCGACGGTCACCTGCTGCCCCTCCATCCTGTTTATTCACCCTCAAGAGCCGGCAGAGCTTCATCCTGCCTTCCTCCTCGCTAATCCTGTGAGAAAAGGCGTAATCCCCCAGGGAAACGCTAATCCCACAGGAAAAAAAAGCCGAGGGAAGAGGGGAAAAACCGTTCCTGCCAGATATCTTGCCTGCCAGGCATCCCTGCCTGCTCCTGCCTGCAAAACTGCCAGGCGTGAGGCCAAATTGTGGCTCTCAATCTACCAGCACCAAAACATCTGGGTTTTTTCCCCCCTAGTTTTTCCATTCTCTGCAGGTTCTTTTCTGTATTTAGGAATTAAGGACTCCATACAGAGGGGATTTTCCCCTCTTTTTTTCTGGGTTTTTATCCACTTCTGCAGGGTTTTTCTTCCAGCATTTAGGAATTTACACCAAAATGACTCTGTAAATAATAATTGCAGAGTGCTGGCTTGCTGCAGGGATTCTTAATTTTTAAGAATTTCAGAACACCCTCCAAAAAAAAGAAACTTCTAAAACTTCCCAAAAACTTGGGGGCTCAAAAAAAAATCCCAAAACTGCCTCAGTTTAAGTGACACCTTCACCGCTTGCAGTTTTAGGCTTGAGCTCAGCTCCCCCTAAACCTAAGATGTCCACTGTGGGGTTTTGCCAAAATTATTTATTTCCCCCAAAATGTGTTTCCCCCAAAATTTATTTCCAGTTATGTCAGCAGTGGTGTCTTAACCCTGCACCTGTCCAGCATTGCTGCAAACCCCCAAAAGAAATTTTTCTCCCCAAAACCAAGACAATGGGGGTGGAGGCAGCTGTGTGGTAAGTCACAGCCCTACCAGTGAGTCTTTTTAATAAGAAAACCCACTGGTTTCTTTATTTTACCCTGGTTTGGAAGATTTTTTTTGCACTTTGGCTGATGTTTGGCGTGTGAAAATGAGTGGGTTTTCCTAGTTTTTGGCTTTCTACATCACCCGCAGGGGAGCTTTTTGCAATAAAGCATAGAAACGGCTCTCTTTGGTGTCAGTTGAGCCCCTTTGCCCTCCAGTCCGTGGCTGAGACCCCCCCCAAAACCACCTCAGGGTGCTGCAGCTGGAGCAGCTCGGTGCACCCCAGGGTGGGGGGACGGGACACACCTGCGCCTTGTGGCCATCAGTCAGCCATCAGCGCCTCGCTCCACGCCCTCCTCGGGTGCGCGTGGGTGGTCGCATTGATGGCAATATTTAAATATATGCAAATAAGCGGAAGCGGGAGGCGCGTCTCCCCTTGGAGGAGCGGGAGGGCGCCGCGCGCATGCGCAGTGTGTGTGGGGGGGAAGCGCGCCCCGCCCCTCTGCGCAGGCGCGCTGCCCCTCAGGCGCATTCGCAGTCTCCAGCGGCGGGGCGGCGCATGCGCAGTGCGGCTCCGGGGCGGCAGCGGGGTCTCTCCCTCTCCGTTCCCCCCTCGACCCCCTCCCCTCCCCAACACCCTCCTCCCCGTCCGTCTCCGCTTCCTGCGGGCGCGGGCCCGGAGCGGGCGGGGTTTCCGGGAACGCGGGCGCCGTCGGGGCTAATAAGACTGAACGGGGGGGGAAGCGCCACCGCTACCGGGAGCGACGGCAGCCGGCCGGGCCTGCGGCGTCCATGACAGGTGAGGAGCCGGCTCTGCTCCCGCTCCCCCTCCCTTACCCGCCACCCCGCGCCGCGCAGTGGGCTCGCCCGTCCCCGCTGGGCGCTGCGCGGAACGTACCACCTGCCCCCCCATCCCCCTGCCCGCCGCCCCGTGGGCCCGCCCGTCTCCTGAGGGGCGCCGCGGGGACCGCACTACCCGCGGAGTGGGGGGTCTTGCCCCCTCCTCACGGCCCCGCGATGCGCCCGCCCGTCGTGCGGGATAGTGCGGGAGCGAACTACCCGCCTCCGGTGGCGGGGCGGGAATGAGGGCGGCTGCAATGAGGGGCCTTGCAGTGGGGGGGGCTGGCCTCGGAGTGACTGGCTTGGGAGGCTGTTTGCGGGTTGGGGGGGGCCTGGCCTAGGAGCCTGAGATGGGGGGTGACTGGTGGGACTGGCTGGGGCCGGCAGTCTTGGGGGGGGGGGCTGTCCCGAGAGGCTGCGTTGGGGGGCTCAAGTGGGCTGAGAGGGGAGTGGGGGGCGTGCCAGGCTTGGAGGGCCCTGTCCCAGGAAGTTCAGGTGAAGGAGCCTGGGGCACCCTCTGTGAGCCTCTGGGGTTTGGAGATGGCCAGTCAAGGGGGGGGGCTCTTCCATGGGAGAACAGGATTTGGGGGCTCCTGGTGGGGACAGTTGTGCTGCTACCCGCCCCCCCACACCCCAGCCACCCCTTGAGCAGGCCCGGCTGAGGGCTCAGTAACGACCACAGCCCCTGCCTGGGGGGCTGCCCAGCGCCGAAGGAGGGGGCTCAGGCCGAGCTGTCCCAGTGCCTTTCAGCACCAGCATCTTTTAAACCTTCTCTGAAAGCTCCTCACCGCTCATCCCGGGACAGGATGCGTGGCGCTGAGCTTCAAGATGCAAATCTTTCCTGGCACTGCTTCACAGCTGGTTTAAAGTCTGGAACGTGCCTGAAATGGGGCTCTTTTGGTGGGTTTTTTTTTAATCGCCGCTTTTTGCCGTGCACCTGGAAACTACTTGCACAGCATCTCGGGCTGTCAGGATCCCTCAGTGGCAGATACAATCCCCATGCTTCATCAGAAGTAACAGCAACAGTTAGGGCTCGGAGAATGTGTCGAATGACCACTGGTCATTCCCACTTTTCCTTAGCCATCAGGATCACACTAAACATCCTCTGTTCCCTGCAAGGACAAAGAAGGGACCATGACAGGGTTTGACACTTCAGGCTGCTGGTGATTTCCTGAATCGCAAGTCTCCTGAAGTTGTAATTATCCTTAAATGCACCCAAAAAGCAACGATTTGGATTTTTTTTTTTAAGCCAATGCTTTTTTTTTCATATTGCTGTTGAAGGACAACTCAGTGTTGTCTTAGAGAAGTCTGCAGTTTCCAGGTTTTCAGAGCCTCATTGTCCCACACTCTGCACAAAAATATAATCAAAGGTCAAGCACCACCAATTGAAAGCTTTTTAATTGCAGCCAGCATAATCAGTGTGGCTAATTAGAAACAAGCTCTGGATGCGAATGAGTGATGCCCAGATTCTCGCCGATCGCTGGGTTCGAAGGCTCTTGACCTGCCTCCAGTGCCACAGATGTGCCAGATCCTCTCCCCTGTGCCAAAGCTCGGTCGCAGGATGATGCTCAAGTCCTTCAACCTCTGCCCTTGTCTATTTGCTCGTTAAGGGGCTGGGTTTTTTTTTTTGTTATTTGGGAGATGTTTTTTTTATTAAAGCCTCTTGTGATCTTGTTTACATTCATGATTCTGGTGCCTTGTGGGACACATGCAGTAGGCTCAGCCTCTCTGGGACAGCTCCGAAGTTATTTAGAGCCCTTTTCTGCAGCAAAGTTTTTATTTCCTTTTTAATTAACATCGATGAGCTCTTTGCCAGAGCCCATCCAGGAGCAAATCCATCCGGAGATCGACACTTCAGCAGCTGGAAAAACATTAGCTCCATGCACTGCCAGGTCCTGCCTGTAGTTGTTCTGCCCAAATTGCCTGGCTGCCTGCCCCACGTCCTTGCCCGGTGTTGGGTGAGTGGAGAAGCCTTGAGGGCAGGTGGAGTCCCCAAAATCCTCCTGCTCATCTGGGATCATCCTGGGATGCCTGTGGCAAGGGGGGGGAGGTTCCCTTTGGGACGGCACAGGCAGATTTATGGTAGTAAAGAAGAGAAATTACATCCCGCCTGCCCACTGTGCTTCCCTTTGGAAACCCCCTCATACCCGTGGCAGAGGGACCTTTAAAGGTGAGATTGGAGGTTTTAAAGCTAGGCTGGAAGTTTGGGAGTTAGGTAGGCCCTGGGATTGATCCCGAAAGTTTGGAGGAAAGTGGGAGCTCTGTCAATACAGCACCATGTCTAGGGAGTTAGTCTTGGGCTGCTCTGGCTCTTGCCTTGCTTCAGATGCAGCCAGAAAACCCCAAACTCTTGCACCTGGCTGTAAATTGATGGGCTTGAGTTTTATTTTACCCTGATTAAAGCCAGGGAACAGTGGGGGCAGCAAGCCCAAGGTGACTCTGGGGAGACTCAAGGCGGGGACAGTCCCCCTCAGCCACCACCAGGAAGTAGCACGTCCCCTTGTCCCGCTGCCTCCCATCGCCTCCATCGCCTGGCACAGTGGGATTTGGGAGCCCAGGGAGTTAATCTTGTCAGGTGACTCTGATTAATTTTTTTCTAGCTGTTTGTTTTCCAAGGGACTGTCGTGGTAGAGACAGACACGACAACGTTTTTGCAGCAGAATAGCCATCTTTATTGCTCCCCCCGTATCTTACATACTTTATCCTTTCATCCAGGCACCATGCTCATTGGTTACATGGCTGTTTGTCTATTACTTTATTGGGTACTTTTCTTAAAATCCCCCACTGTTGGGGTATCTGACGAACACGGTATTTTTCTTCTTTCTCCTTATCTCCAGTCCCTTTCTCAGGCTGACCCAGCACTCCTCCAGGACTTTTCCAGCTGCTCAGCGGTACACAACAAGCTGGTCAAGGTCAAACTGTTCTCTCTCTGCCAGGCATTCGGCAGGCCCGCTGCCTCCCCCAACAATTCCCCCTCTTTGTATTTGTGCTAAGAATATTGCATTGGCAGTCTTCTGCAGGGCCCTTTGCAAGAGACTGATGAGACATGGGAACATTAAAAGCACAGTTATTATGATCAGGAAAACTACCCCTACAGTTTTGACCAGAGATATCAACCATCCAGACAGCCCCCAACCTGTAAACATCCTTGTCAGCCAATCTAAGCCATCATCTTCCGTTAAACGCTTAACACCATCTTTTAACTGTTGTGTGCTCTTATGGATTGATTCAGAATGATCTGCAGTTGCTGGGGAATCCTGGTTGCAGCGAGGATTTAGAGTACCTTTCTTTATAAGTTGGAAATCTTACGCGATGCGTCCATCCGTAGGTGAGGCATCCAACATTGCTGCAAGCAGGTCCGGCCTCTGGATCAACGGGCCAAAATAACTGGCACTTTTCTTTGAGCGGGAACATCTGATTCCATCCTCCTGTTGGGTTCCACCCAGAGCCTGGCCAGCACTCCAGGGGGAAAACCAAGGGAGTTTCTAATAAGGTTAAACACTTTCTTGATCTGTCAATTCTTGATATTGCTAAACAAAGTAAACTGAATACACGCATTCTTATAGCATTTCATCCTTATTAATAACTACCATTAAGGAGTTGCAATTGCTGTCAGCATTTTCTCTTAAATGAGTTGGCAACCATAGTGTAATTAAGGACAGCGATAGTGTATTTTGTCCTGTTGCAGTAGCAAGCATTACCTGTACATTCTGTTTAAATGATCAGTTAAAAAGACCCCAAACTGTCAGCACAGGGGCACCCACAGCACTCACAGCCGGCTCCTGAGGGTCCAACAAAAGCCGCCTCTTATGCCTCGGGTATAGTCGCACACACCCTGGCGGTAACTATTGGGGACCGTGACCTGTGGAGACAGCAGCATCACCTCTTCCCCAGGTTAATAACTCACACGGTCCACTCCACTGGCCAGTAACTAAATCTTTAACATGTACTTTGATGCCCTTTGGCAAATTCTGTTTTGAAAAAAGAGAAGAAAATTGTTGAAAAAAGGCAGCAAAGAAGAATTATCCCCATAATGGAGAAAGTTAAGAGTATAAACTGCTTTATCTAAACATGTCTGTGGTGGTTCCCCAACCATTGCCCCTTTTTTGTTTTTGAAACTGTTGCTTCGACGTACCATGTGCACGCTCAGCAATCGCTTGCCCTGTGGGGGAATGAGGAATACCTGTAACATGAGTAATACCCCACAGATTAAACAATGTTTGAACTTCCTTTGAAACATATGCTTTGCCATTGTCTGTTTTAATTTGGTGTGGTACCCCAAGCATAGTAAAAGCCTTCTGCAAATGTCAAATCACATCTTTTCTTGCTTTTCCATCATGTGCTGTTGTTACCAAAGCATAAGTATCAATAGAAACATGTACGTATTTTTCTGTCGACCAAACTTATTTATATGAGTAACATTAGCTTGCCAAATCTGTAAGGCCTGCACACCTCTGGGATTAGTATGAAAATACACTGGAGTGTGAGTTCCTTGGTAAGCAGGGCAAGTAGCTACAATAGAGTGAGTTTCAGTATGGGACAAGCTAAACTGGTACCATAAAGCTCGATAACTTTGAAAAAATTGATGTGATAATACAGCTTGTTGCTTCATGTTAGGAACAGTGCTTCTTGTTAGAAACAAGAGCATCTGCTCTGGCATTACCTTCTGTATACAACCCCGGTAAGGTAGTATGACTAGGAATGTGCATGATAAAATAAGGTTTTGTTCATAGCTGAATACTCTTCTAGAGTTCTAAAAGCACACTGATTGTCTGACATAATCTGAAGTACTTTGTCTAGTCAAGAAACTAAGTTGGCTACATATGCTGAGTCAGTTACAATATTTACAGGAGTAGAAAAAATGGAAAAAACCAACAGGCATTGCACACAGCTCTACTACTTTTGGAGAACTTTTTTGATATACTACTTTGTTGTTCCAGTTGTTGTTTTCGTACCATACTCCTGCTGCTTTACATGTTTTTCGTGAGCCCTCTGTAAAGACAGTGGGGCCTGTCACAGGTTCTGGCTGGCTTAAATTTTTCTGACCAAATGGTATTTCTTGAGCAAATTTCAGTAGCAAGTGCGATGGTAGATGATACGATATCTGTCCTGGAAAACCCGCCATGGCTGCTTTTAGCTCAAAATTATTTGTCAGACACCAGTCAAAATACCAATTTTGAACAGGTAAAACAATCGTAGCTGGATCACGCCCCGTTAGTTCTAAACATCGTTTTCTGGCTTTTATGATTACATCAGCAATAAATTCAAACAATCCAAGAGCTGTTTTTTGTGGCTGGAATGATAAACTCATCCATTCTAAAATATGCAGTGGGTCATCCCACTCAGGATTCTAATGCACCAAAGCACCAAATGGCACGGTTTTGTCAATTAGTACAAAGAATTGTACTAATTGAGACGGATCTGTTTGAGAAACAAATTTCTCATGTATAGATTGTTCCACCATGTGAATTAGATTGTTCCACCATGTGAATTACACTTAATACTCCTTATTTAATATTCTGGGTTCAGTTGGATCATTGGAATTTTTTAATAATCCCAATAATGGTTGCAACTGCGAATTGGTGTGTCCAAGATAGGGCCTGATCCAATTCAAGGATCCCATCAGCTTCTGTGCATCATTAGTGTTTTAACCTCAAGGTTGAGTTTCACAGGTTGGGGCACAACCTGCTTGCTTGTAACTCATTCCCCAACATTTCCAGGATTCTACCTTTTGTACCTTTTCAGGGGCAATAACCAATCCATATTGTTGTAACAAATCTCTGGCCAAATTCTCCATGTTCTTCAACTGCTCCTTGCTGTTTGATGCTAACAGGATGTCATCCATGTAAGGGTAACAATAACTAGTAGGAAATTTTTCCCTTACGGGTGACAAAGCTTGTGCTACAAACTATTGACAAATTGTTGGCGAATTTTTCATGCCTTGTGATAAAACCTTCCATTGATACATGTTTGAAGGTTCCACATGATTTAAAGAAGGCACAGAAAATGCAAAAAAAAAAAAAAAATTTTTTTTTTCCCTCATTACAAACACCGGGGTATTCCATGGGCTAGGAGAAGGTTCAATATGTCCAGCAGCCAGCTGTTCTGCCACCAATTCCTGCAGGGCCTTTAATTTTTCAATTGGCAGGGGCCACTGATCCACCCACACAGAGTTATTTGTTAACCAGGTTAATGCAAGTGTGGGTTGTTTGACACCCTGCAACACAGTGACCCTCTTCAAAAAATCCATAGTAATTTTCGCTCCTCGCTGTAACAAGCAGTCCCTTCCCCAAAGATTCGGGGCGGGGGGGTGGGGTGGAATGGGGTGTGGTGTGTGCTGTTGTCACATAGGGTTTGACAGTCACCTGTTGACCCTCGGGGTTGGTGATCAGAATTGGCACAGCTGCCACTCCTGCTTGTGTCGACCCTCACAGTCCTACTGCTCCCATTTCCCTGTTTTCTGTTGGCCAGGTGGATGGCCAGGAATAATGAGATATAAGTTACATCAGCTCCTGTGTCCAGAAGTCCGGTAAGCGTTACTGTCACTGGCAATTGTCTTCTGTTGGATAGTGTACAGGTCATCTGTGCTCTTGATGATGAAACAGTCTGTGACCAAAAGACCTGCGGAGGTCCTGTGGATCCGAACCCTCCATCATGTCGCAACTGTTGTTCTGTCTTAGGAACACAACTCAAAAAAGGTACAAGTTGAGCAATGCAAGTGTCTTTTAGAATGGTTACTGGTGGGTAAGGAGTAGAAATCATAGCACAAATTTGTCCAGTAAAATCAGCATCAATCATTCTCACATGCGCAATTAATCCATTCAGAGTGCTGCTAGATCTCCCGATTAGTAGCGTGCTCAGTCCTCGTCCTATAGGTCCTTTCGCATTAAGTGGGACCTCAACAATGTCTTTTTATTTATACTTGTGCCTGGAGGTTCCCCTATCTCCTTCCAGCGTTTTACAATGCAGCTCAGGGGGCTCTTTTGACTATTCCCCCACTCTGGCCACTTCCCATCTCGTCTACTTTACCTTAACACGCTGCCCGATAAGCTGACAATATCCCCCTCAGGCAGAGGGTACAGAGGTGCCCTCTCCCCGCAGAGCACGCACCGAAATTCAAGACAACAATGACCACAGAATTGCTGCCTCCCGCTACAGGAGATGTTTCACCTGCGACACTTAAACCCCTGAGCCCCAACAAACATCAGCACCAGGGCCCCAGCGGGGGGGCGCCAGGCTCTGCACTAAGGGATGTTCACTCGCCCTGCACTCCCCCCGCGCAGAGTCTGCCCCGCGCTTCGTTCCTCCCCGGGCGCTTCCCCGGCGGGAGAACGGACCCGCGGGGCAGAGAGCTCCGCCCTGCGCAGCTGCAGCTGGGCTGCGCCTCACACCCGCAGAACAGCCACACAGGGGGGCCTCGCGCTTGGTCCTGACACACCGTGAAATGGCGAATACTACAAACAGCAAAACACCACTCAGAATCTATAAAGCCGTTGCTGCTTGGTGATGTGGTGCTGACAGACAAGGGACGATGCATCACAGTGTCACACCTGCTGGACAAACTGCCGCTTTGGGGGTTCAGGGGGGGCGGGCGTGGGCCGGGGGCACGGTGCCAGAGGCCGCAGGTGGTCACTCCATGGCAGGGGGGGCTTGGGGAGACCCTGGGGCTGCCACCGTCAACTTCGTGCTTGCAGGTCAGGGGTGCGAATGCTAAACACAGCCATGAGCAATTGCCTCCAGTATACCTGTTGTAAATGAGTTTTTAAGTCCGTCCTCATTAAGGCTTTTCTGTAGTTCTTTAATAACAGGGAAATGCCGTCCTTATCAGCAGGTAGTGGACGTGTGGAAGGGGCTGGCAGCTTTTCTGGAGGTGTTTCAGCTACAACTGTAGGATCCATCCGAGAACCGAACCCACTAGGTGAGGTGGCATCGGCTGCAGCTGCCGCGGCAGTCCCATCACTTTTTAACTCTTTCAGGGGTTGATGTACCAGTCGCCATGCAGTTGAAGATGACAGAGCGATGGTGTTCTTCCTTACGGCCGCCTCGAACAAGGCGCTCCCTGCCTCTTTCCATGTTCCGAGATCAAAAGCAGACAGTGCATCAGCAGGGACCCCATTCCTTTTGCACCAGATAAGCAAAGTGCACAGGGCTTTTTCCTCATCAGAGGGAGCTGGTGGAACAGAGGGCTCCACCATGGGAGGTGGAGGGGGCACTGCCTGAGGGGCTTTCTGCTCATTCGGTCTTTGTGGAGGAAACAACTCATCTTGTGCTTCCTCATTAGAGTCCTCATACAATCCCCTCACTCTCAACCACGGTCTACGTTTAGGATGGGCTCCCCCCGCTCTTTTTGATGTGGGTTTATCAGAGTGGTGCAAAATTTACATAGTGGCACTTAATTCTCGTTCTTCATCACTCTCCTGCTCTGCATTGCCCTCCTCAGTCAGTTCTTCCCCCTCTTTGGGGGGTGCTGAAGGGGTCACCCGTTCTACTGCTTCACCCCCTGATGCCATATGTCCATCCCCACCCTGTAAATCATTTTGAGGAAGAGCAGGCTGAGAGTGAGATAGGGGCTGCAATCTTATTTTTCCCGTAAGGGGTTTTCTTCCTGCGACAGCCGACATTCTAGCGTTAGTGCTGCTTATTCCTTCCCCGTTGTCTTTTGCTATTTCTATTGTCTTTTTTCTCACACTCTGTCTTCCATCCCATTAGAGTCTCAGCAGTTGCCAGGTAGTAACCAATTCTTCTGCTTTTGACCCTTTAGAAATTGCATCCCATAGTTTTTGTCCTACTTCTTGCCAGGCAGTCACACTGAATGCAGTGGCTGCCGTAGTTTCAAATCCTTGCATTTTGCTCCATATCAAAATCCTTTTTAAACTATGTTCGGTGGTTTTAACACCTTTTTTCTTTAGCAAGGCTTTCCATGTGGTCAGTATCTTTTCTTCTTCTTTAGTTATTTGTTGCCCCATAATTACAGTCCCGTTCCCGGCGGCTCACCTTATCAGGTGTCGAAATTCAGGTCCGGACCAGGCAGACTCCCTCTGCTCTCAGCTACACCTGGCTCCATCCCTGCTGCACCTCGACCTGCAGCTCCACAAAATTTCTCTGATCCCATCTTTGTTGCGATCATGTTGGCTCGATCACGTCGGCTTGATCACGTCGGGGTCACCATTTGTTGCGGCAGAGACGGACACGACAACGTTTTTGCAGCAGAATAGGCATCTTTATTGCTCCCCCCATATCTTACATACTTTATCCTTTCATCCAGGCACCATGCTCATTGGTTACATGGCTGTTTGTCTATTACTTTATTGGCTACTTTTCTTAAAATCCCCCACTGTTGGGGTATCTGACGAACACGGTATTTTTCTTCTTTCTCCTTATCTCCAGTCCCTTTCTCAGGCTGACCCAGCACTCCTCCGGGGCTTTTCCAGCTGCTCAGGGGTACACCACAAGCTGGTCAAGGTCAAACTGTTCTCTCTCTGCCAGGCATTCGGCAGGCCCGCTGCCTGCCCCAATAAGGGACCATGCCCCCTGCCCCCTGAGCTTGTCCAACCTTCCCAAGGCTTTTTAATCCCTCGTTGGTGGCAGACAGGTAAAGGGACAATGCTGACAAACCTGCTCCATCCTGGCATCTCCAGGTTTGCAAGGATGCCACGTTGATTTTTGTCGGGGGGGGGGGTGGGGGGTGGAGTTGGTTTTGGGAAACTGGTGTAGCGGAGGAGATTTTAATTGGCGCATGGGGGTGGCTTCATGCTGAAACTGGCTGCCTCCCCTCAAGGGAGGGGAAGGAAAAGCATCAGGAGCTTTGCTGACTTTCTTTGAGCATCTCTCCCTCTTCTCCCACAGGTCGTCTCTGCTCTCGCCATTCCTCCTGCCACCAGCGTTAGCCACTTCCCCGATCCCGCGGCAGAGAGGGGGTTAGAGCCCACGGCCCCACCATGAACGAAGTGTCCGTTGTGAAGGAGGGCTGGCTGCACAAGAGAGGTGAGGGTGGGGAGCTGGCGCGGCAGCGATGGCATCCCTCCGAGGCCGGGTCACTGCAGGGAGCCCGGCACTGCAGCTGCTGCCAGGAAAGGAGAGCTCCAGTTTCCAGTTACTGACAATTTTAACCTTTCCCAGCACAAACGCAGGGGAGGTCTCTGCTTCCCCTCACCCCCAAAAGGGGGTCACGAAGCACATTAGCACCGCAGGGCATCCCAAAACGCACCAGCACCTCCCTTTTCAGCTTTCTCCTGCTCCAGGCTGGGGTTGGCAGCTCTCGCGGCCATCGGCAATGCCGCTTCGCCGGCGTTGGGTCTGTGCTGCAAGTGAATCCTCCGGCAGTGTCGGTTTTAATTTCTTGCCACGTTGGGAAGCTGGAGAACAATCCTAACACCTCCCCGCAGACCTTCTAACCTGGTTTGCGGCAGCCCTGCAGCCAGACCCACAGCCAGCCCTTTTATTTTTAGCTCTACATGGGGAATGTTGCAGCGTTGTAGCAGCTGTGCACGTGGAGTTTTATTTTTAGATCCATTGAAGGTAGCTCTTCTTTTTCCTTCCCTGGCTGAGGGTGGTTTGCAAGAGGAGCAGGCGTGAAAGCCAGCCACCTCCAGCAGCCTTTCTCCCGCTGGCAGCCCAGCTGGATCCCTGTGTCCAGCAGGTTTGTGGATTCCTCCTTCTTTGTGGAAAGTAGACCTGGAGAGGGCGAAGCCAGGGCTTCCCTCCAATGCTCTTTCTTTCTCAGGTCGATTTTGGAACTGCCAGGGGAAGCCTGAAGCTTCTTTTTCCCCCTCTGTGTTCCCTTGGAGCGAGTGTGTTTCAGACTTAACCCACTGCTCACACCTCTCCTAAATCACAGCAGCCAGCTGCATTTTGCAGGAGCTTCTCCAAAGCAGCTCTTAGAAACAGTCTGAAGAAAAGCCCCACTGAATTTTCCATCTTCAAGGGGTCCTTCTGCTGTTTAATTACCCATCTCATCACCAGAACCACTTCTACAAGGGGTCCTTCCCCAAAAACCCCTGAGCCATCCCCCTGCCCCCCTCTCTCTTGCAGGGGAATACATCAAAACGTGGCGTCCCCGGTATTTCCTGCTGAAAAGCGACGGGTCTTTCATTGGCTATAAGGAGCGGCCAGAGACGTCCGACCACAGCTTGCCACCTCTGAATAACTTCTCGGTAGCAGGTATGTCAGCACGGGTGGCTCCAGGGCAGTCTGTGGTTAGGAGCTGATGTCAAGCAGGGTGTCTTCATCCCCAATGCTGTTAGGGAAAGCTTTGGGATGAGGATATTTGATCCCAAACCATCGTCTTCCCTTTTAATTTAATTTTTGAACTTCTGCAGAGTGCCAGCTGATGAAGACTGAGCGGCCTCGGCCCAACACCTTCGTCATCCGATGCTTGCAGTGGACGACAGTCATCGAGAGGACCTTCCATGTGGACTCTCCTGAAGAGCGGTAGGCGCGTGGGATGGCCCCTCCCTTTGGGTGTCCCGGACAAAGAGCGCGTTGTGTTGTGTTGTGTCAGCACTGGCGTGGCCAGCAGGGCCAGGGAAGGGATCTGAGCCCTGGGCTCGGCACTGGTGAGGCCGCCCCTCGATGAGTGGGTTCAGTTTTGGGCCCCTCACCCCAAAAAGGCCATTGAATGACTCGAGCGTGGCCAGAGAAGGGCAACGGAGCTGGGGCAGGGTCTGGAGCACAGGTCTGCTGGGGAGCGGCTGGGGGAACTGGGGGGGTTCAGTCTGGAGCAGAGGAGGCTGAGGGGAGACCTCCTGGCCCTCTGCAACTCCCTGCCAGGAGGGGGCAGAGAGGGGGGATGAGTCTCTGGAGCCAAGGCCCCAGCGCCAGGCCCCGAGGGAATGGCCTCAAGCTGCCCAGGGCAGGGTCAGGCTGGCTCTGAGGAAGGATTTCTGTGCAGAAGGGGCTGTGGGGCGTTGGAATGGGCTGCCCAGGGCAGGGGGGAGTCCCCGGGATCCCTGGGGGGGTTGAAGAGTCGGGCTGAGCCAGCGCTGAGGGATCTGGGGGAGTTGGGGACGGTCAGGGTGAGGGTCATGGTTGGGCTGGAGGAGCATCAGGGGCTTTTTCAACCGATATGAGTCTGTGATCCCAGCTGGAGGAGAGCCTAGAAATCTCTGAGCTCTGAGCCATTGGCCCGCAAAGGCTGGAGAGATGGGCACAGCTCCTCTCGCTGATCCTCGCTGCTCCCCCCATGCCACCAATCCGCTCTTACTCTGTAGCGAGGAGTGGATGCGAGCCATCCAGACGGTAGCAAACAGCCTAAAGAACCAGGAACCGGAGGCAGACCTCAGGAATTACAAGTGCAGATGTCCTGACGACAGCACCAGTGCTGAGGAGATGGAGGTGGCTGTCAGCAAAACCCGCACCAAGGCTGTAAGTTGTCCCCGGCGCAGCACCGTCTCTTGCCACAAGCGGGATTGCGGCGAGTTGGCACCGCCGAGCAATGAGGGAGGGATACGGGATAAACCTCATCTCCCTGGTGACCACTGTCACCAGGATAATCGCGGGTGAAAGAGCAGCCTGGAAAACCCTTTCCCATCCCAGATCCTACTTGCCCACACTGCAGACTCTCACCTTCATCTTGTTTCTCCCCAGACCATGAATGATTTTGATTACCTGAAGCTCCTGGGAAAGGGCACTTTTGGCAAAGTCATCTTGGTGCGGGAAAAGGCCACTGGCCGCTATTACGCCATGAAAATCCTACGGAAAGAGGTCATCATTGCAAAAGTACGTGCAGAGCCCCAGCGGAGGGCGAGGGCAAGAGTCGGGAGCCACCAGGGTTTAGGGGATCGCAGAATCATAGAACAGTTTGGGTTGGAAGGAACCTTTCAGGGCCATCTCATCCAAACCCCTGAGGGCTGCGATGTTTCAAAACATGCCTCCGAAGCTGCCCAGCTCCCACTGTGCTCTAAACGCTGGGGGATTCTAGGAATTTCAAAAGCCTGGGCATGCATCGTAAGGTGCAGGTGGGTGACACTGGGATCCGCTCACTTCCCTCCCTCTGTGGACATGGCGCGGCCACGGCCTCCTCCAGATGTGACCAGTGAAGCATTCACCCTGTGGGGGCAAAACCAGGGCAGAGCTTGGTGCTTCAAGCTCCCATCCCTGTTTGGATTTTTTTTGTTGTTTGGTGGTTTGTCTTTTTTTCTGGGAATAGTTGAGAGCGGTGGAAAAATTCTTGATTTTTCCACAAATGGTGGCGCTTCCTCTCTCCTCCTTTTGCAGGATGAGGTGGCACACACTGTCACGGAGAGCCGGGTGCTGCAGAACACCAGGCACCCCTTCCTCACCGTAAGTACGGCTGGTGGCAGCCAGGGGATGCCTGGCATGCCCTGGAACGACCCTTCCCTTCCCCTCACCACCTCCCATGCAAGCGCAGAGCCCTGCAGCTTCTCTGAGACCTTTTTTTCTCTTGCAGGCACTGAAATACGCCTTTCAGACCAATGACCGGCTGTGCTTTGTCATGGAGTATGCCAACGGCGGAGAGGTGGGAGCTTAAGACTGATACTCCCCCCAGGGCTTGGAAGGATCTTGTCTGCATATTAAATAGCTGCTTCCAGCTCATTAGCAGACAATTTATTCCACATGTGGGGAGGTAGAGCATGCAGCTCTCCTCTTGCCTGAGTTTTCCTGGCTCTTTGCTCGCCTTCCAGGTGCTCGATATCACACGAAACCATCCAGGGGAGCTGCGGACACTGCAGCCCCTCCACCCATCACTGGCTTCTTTACCTTCCGCCCTGTGCTGGCATCCAGCTTTGTTTCTCCACCCTGACACGCTTCCCTTGCAAGGGAGAATGCAGCCAAGGGCACAGCCCCTCTCTCAAGCGCTCCTGCTGGCAGAGCAGAGGGGGAGCTGTCGATATTTTTCAAAGCGAGGAGCTTAGAACACATATGACCGCATTAGCTGCGTGCTGAGAGCGATTAACCCGGGTTTCACCGTGGGTTTTAAGCACTTGTTGATCGGCTGTTGTCTTTTATTTGTTTGTTTGTTTTTCTTTTCCTCAAGCTGTTTTTCCACCTCTCAAGAGAACGTGTCTTCACGGAGGACCGAGCCCGTTTCTACGGTGCAGAAATAGTCTCTGCGCTGGAGTACCTGCACTCCCGGGATGTGGTGTACAGGGACATTAAGGTACCAGCCCAGCAGCAGTGGCGTCTGTTCTAGTGCCAGCACAGTTTTAATCTTCCTGGGCTGGTTGCCCCCAACTCCTCTAAACCCCCCTGCCGAGGCCCCTCGCAGGGTTTCAGGTGCCGCAAGCTGCCTTTCTCCGCTCCTGCTCGCTGTGGGTGTTGAAGAACTGCTCTCTGCCCGGGGCTGGGGATGTTGTGGTAGGAGGGAGCGCGGGAGCTTGGCTTCAGCAGAGAGACCTTGAACCTGCCCTGTGGAGCGCTGTCACCCCCGTCCCCAACGAAGCCTTTTTGGGAAGCAGCATCCCGCTCCTGTGCTCCCGACTTTGCTCAGCTCCAAACATATTCTCCCATCTGCCTGCTTTTTTTTTTTTTTTCAGCTGGAAAACCTCATGCTGGACAAAGACGGCCACATCAAAATCACCGACTTTGGGCTCTGTAAGGAAGGCATCACGGACGGAGCCACCATGAAGACCTTCTGTGGCACTCCTGAGTACCTGGCTCCAGAGGTACCTAAAGCATTGCCACAGCCAGGCTTTCCTTGAAATCCTTGTGCCAGAAAAAAGGGGTTTTTTTCTGTGGAGGTTATTCCCAAAGTCCAAGGTGGCAGTGGTTCAGTGGGGGCTTTTCCAAACTCTTCGGTTGCAAGTGTGGTTGTTCTTAGAACAGGGTTTCCCTTCTCCCAACTCGCGTTGCCACCTCATTCTTTAGCCTCATCAGCACCATCCTCTGTCTCCCGACACAGGTCCTGGAGGACAATGATTACGGCCGTGCCGTGGACTGGTGGGGCTTGGGAGTTGTCATGTATGAGATGATGTGTGGTCGCCTCCCCTTCTACAATCAGGACCACGAACGCCTCTTTGAGCTGATCCTTATGGAGGAGATTCGGTTCCCTCGTACCCTCAGCCCTGAGGCCAAATCCTTGCTGGCCGGGCTGCTCAAGAAGGATCCCAAACAGAGGTGAGACTTCGCTGGGATGGATGGGACAGGGGAGGGATCTGAGCCCTGTGCTCGGCACTGGGGAGGCCGCCCCTCGATGAGCGGGTTCAGTTTTGGGCCCCTCACCCCAAAAAGGCCATTGAATGACTCGAGCGTGGCCAGAGAAGGGCAACGGAGCCGGGGCAGGGTCTGGAGCACAGGTCTGCTGGGGAGCGGCTGGGGGAACTGGGGGGGTTCAGTCTGGAGAAGAGGAGGCTGAGGGGAGACCTCCTGGCCCTCTGCAACTCCCTGCCAGGAGGGGGCAGAGAGGGGGGATGAGTCTCTGGAGCCAAGGCCCCAGCGCCAGGCCCCGAGGGAATGGCCTCAAGCTGCCCAGGGCAGGGTCAGGCTGGCTCTGAGGAAGGATTTCTGTGCAGAAGGGGCTGTGGGGCGTTGGAATGGGCTGCCCAGGGCAGGGGGGAGTCCCCGGGATCCCTGGAGGGGTTGAAGAGTCGGGCTGAGCCAGCGCTGAGGGATCTGGGGGAGTTGGGGACGGTCAGGGTGAGGGTCATGGTTGGGCTGGAGGAGCTGCAAGGGCTTTTCCAACCGAGATGAGTCTGGGATTCTGGGGGGGACCACAGTGCTGCTGGCTATTCCAGATGTGCCTCTCTCTCTGTCCGCAGGCTCGGCGGAGGTCCCAACGACGCCAAGGAAGTGATGGAGCATCGCTTCTTTGCCCCCATCAACTGGCAAGATGTGGTTCAGAAGAAGGTAGGAAGGGAAGGGAGTGCATTGAAGGGGTGAAGGGACAGGCAGGCACTTGGCACAATGCCAGTGAGTGAATTTTTCCTGGTTTCCATCAGCTGGTCCCACCATTCAAGCCCCAAGTGACATCTGAGATAGACACGCGGTATTTTGATGACGAGTTCACCGCCCAGTCCATCACCATCACCCCTCCGGATCGCTGTGAGTGCCTACGCTGCCCAGAAACGGGAACCCCCTTTGTCACCTGTACACCCTTCCCCTCCTATGACCTCATTTTCTTGTTACCACCGTTGTGGTGGCAGGTGTCACCGCAGGGGCTGTGGTGGCATTGCTGTCACACCTCAAATAGCTCAGGGTCCCTCTCGCTGCCCTGCAGAGGTCTTGGGCAGCTTTAGTGGCATCTCCGTTGTGGGAGGGAGCAGGAAACCTTGTGAACACACCAGGGAGCCTTCATCAGCACCTCCCTCACCCTCAAACCTTGCCCTGTCCCTTCGCAGATGACAACATGGGCTCCCTGGAGAACGACCAGCGGACGCACTTCCCCCAGTTCTCTTACTCCGCCAGCATACGGGAGTAACCAGCCGCGGCACCATTCGGCCTCTGAGGAGGAGGAGAAGGGTTTGGGGGTTTGCTCACCGCAGGAGGGACTGCTCTTCTGTGCCCAGCAGAAGTAGGGGGACACTGTGACTCGCTGGTGCTGCGCCGCGGTGCCTTTTGGAAGCCGTACCCCCACCAAGTGCTCTTGGTCTGCAGCTCCCACCCTGGCGCCAGGATGTCAGGACGTGCCTCCTGCCCCTAGCCTGGGACTGCTTTGATTTTAATTATCTTTATTATTATTATTATTATTTTCTTTTTTTTTTAAATTTCTAGAAGTGCTCGCAAGCTTTTCAAACCAATCCCCATTTCCCCTCAACTGTGGCCTTGACCCTCCACCCCCCCGAAGCTCAGCCATCCCTCTGCCCAGTAAAACCCAGTGCTCCCAGTTGGGGAGAAGCTGTTTTTACAGCAGGAGGGAGGAAAAAAAACCCCTCTGAGGCCAGGATCCAGGAGTGGGGGGACACCATGGCAGTACCCCCACCCTGAGACCATGGGGGGGTCAAGTCTCAACCCCTCACCTCCTCCTGGCTTTGAACTGAATCCGCAGCGACCGAAAACCCCCCATCCCCCTGAACTGGCGCCTGGGTAAAGGGGAGCACCCCCACCCAGCAGGAGCCACCGCCTGTGGAAAACACAATCCTCACAGCAATAGTTTGGCTTTTCCGGTGCCTTAAAGCCAGGAGCCGCGGTGCCGTCGGGCTCCGTGACACCAGCCCCATTCTCCAGCACTGTTAGCAGCCGACGGCGTCACCAGAACCAACCAGTGCCAGTGGCGTGACTGGGTCTCTCCAGCACCGATAGTGGGAGGTCCCCCCCCACCCAACGGGACACTCTGGGACACCTTTGGGCCCCCCCACTGCCGTGGCGCTGCGCCGCTGGGACCGGCGCCTTCGCCAGGCCCGGAACAAGCTGGACTTGCTGCCTGGTGCCACCAACCGTTTGCAGGTCGGAATTGGGTACCTGGTGCTGCCTCCCCCCGCCCCCTCCCCCCCCCAGGGAGGAACTGAGAAAAGTTGCGCCTTTTCTCACTTAGTTTGGGCAAAACTTGAGTTGAATGAACTGAAAAACAGGGGGAAGGGGGATGAGGCCCGTGGGTGCGGTGGCCTGGCATCCCTGGCGCAGCAGCTGGCCGGCAGCTCTTGGCTGCCCTTGTGTTTGATGGTACAAGCAATAAAATGGGGGGAGTTTTGTTCTTTTTTTTTTCTTATTTTGGAGGAAGCGGGAGCTTGGGCTCCTTTCCAGTGGGAGAAGGTGAGGCTGAGAGGCCTGGTTTAACGCCCCCCGCCCCGCCCTGAGGCGCGGTGGTCCCAAAGGACCCAGATGCTCCTCCTTGGCACCCTCAGTCACCTGCCAAATGCTCCCTGGGGTCTGATGTGTCCCCAGGGGTGTCCCCGTGGCAGGTGACAGCACAGGACCCAGTATTGGTCACCAAACACTTTACTGGTGGCTCCCACCGCAGCCCAGGGCTGCCCAGAGTCCCTGGGGGTGGGGGACGGTCGGGGGGTACACGGGTGCTGGCAGGGCTCAGAGCTGCAGGAACTCGGCCACAAAGGCCATCAGGATCTTGCCCAGGTCCTCCACGGTGGGGGGGTGCAGGTTGTCCTCGGTGTCCTCAAGTGTGTGCCACACGTGGGGGAAGGGCAGGGGGATGAGGTGGAGCACAGGGACACCTGTGGGGACATAGAGGGGGGGGAAATGTGTCCCCTTGGGACCCTCTGGCCCAGCCCCAGGAGTGTGGGGACACGGGGACAATGTGCCCCAGGGGCGGTGGGGACATGGCACCTCGCTGGAGGAAGGGGATGTGGTCGTCCTCGACAGGTCCCGGGGCCGGGCTGAGGCGGAAGAAGGGCTGGTCCTGAGGGGGGGCGTGCAGCAGCCCCAGCCGCCGCAGCTGCTGCTCTGCTCCGGGGACACAGGGGGGACCTTTGTGACACCCCTGGTGTCCACTCTGGCCCCAGCCCTTCATCCCCATCCCAGCCTCATGTCCCAGCTTGTCACCCATCCGTGACCTCCCCAATCCCATCTCCATCCCCACCCTGTCCCCTTGTCCCCACCCTGTCCCCTTGTCCCCGTGTCCCACCGATGGTGACGAGGCGCAGGAACCAGTGGTGGGTGCGGGGGAAGTGGCTGTGGATGGCAGGGTGACGGGCGCCCAGCAGGTCCAGCAGCACCAGCAGGCTCTGGGGACACCAGCATGGCCGTGGGGACACCGGGATGGGGACACCAGAGTGCCACCCCTCAGATGGTGTGGGACTGTCCTAGCTGGGCACCCAAAGGTGGTGGCACGGCAGTGGGGTGGTCTGGTGCTGTGTCACCGCTCTTGGGTGCCACCGGACCACACCACTGCCATGCCAGCACCCTTGGGTGCCACCAGGCCATCCAAGTTGGGTCACCACGGGGGGTGGACTGTCCCAATGCCATGTTAACCACACTTGGGTGCCCTCAATTCACCCCCCAATTCAACCCTTGGCTATCATCCTTGGGTGCCAGGGCCACCAGACCACCCACACCCATTGCTGTCCCACCAACTTTGGAGGCCACCAGCTCCCCCACACTGCCACAGGGCTCCGTGTCACTCACCATGGCGGTGATCTGGGTGCCACGGGGCCCGTGGGGGGTGGTGGCCATACGTGCCGCCAGGTGCCGGGCGCCGTAGAGGGAGTCGGTGACGCTCCAGTCCCCGAAGGCTTCTTCCCCGTCCAGGAACAGCAGCTGCAGCGTCACCTCTGCGCCCTGACAGGACACGGGCGTCCAGCAGCAGGGAAGGGACCCCAGCATCCCGGGGGGGGGGGGGGGGACTTGAGGAGTCTTGGAGGGGGGAAGGGGGTAGGGGTGTCAGGAGGGTCCCAGGCATCCTGGGGAAGCGTGGGGGGATCCCAGACATATGGGGGGGGGTATCTGGGACTGCCCGTCACCCACCCTGTCCTTGGCGCGTCGCAGGGGCTGGTCGAGAGCAGCTGCCAGCTCCAGGAGGATGGCACAAGGCACAGCCGAATCAGTGGCCCCCAAAAAAATCTGCTGGCCGGGACCAGGGGGCAAGACCTTGGTGTCGTAGTGACAGGCGAGGACCAGGCGGCGGGGGGCAGCGGGGGCCACCGTGGCCACCACGTTGGTGAAGGTCACCGGTCCCCGAGGAGTCACTGCTTCGAAGGCATCGAGCTCCAGGTGCCAAGCGGCCCCCAAGGCGCCCAAACATCCCACGATGTGCTGCGGGGACGAGGATCCCCGGTGAGGGATACGGCGGCGGCACCCTGGGGTGGGTGCGGTGGCACCCGAGCGTGGGGCAGCCACGGGGGGGGTCTTACCTGGCGGGCAGCGCGGCTCCCGGGCCCCCCCGGCACCCGTTCCCGCAGGAGGGGCCGCAGGAAGGTGTCGCGCAGGCGGGTGGGATCCAGCCGCCCCAGCAGTGTCTGGAGAGTCTGCTCCAAGGGGGGGGGCTGGGGGGGGGCGCTGCGTCAGTGTCAGGGGTGCTATGGGGTCCCTCAGGGGCGTTTGGGGGTCCCTGGAGGGGGCTGGGGCCCCCACGATGGGTTCTGGGGGAGGCCTTACGAAGTCGGAATCCAGGCCCCTGGTGGATGCTGGGAGGTGTCTGGGCGCTCCTGGAGGGGTTCGGGGGGCCACGGCTGCAGTGGGTGCCCCCATGAAGGGGTCTGAGGGCCCTGCCGGGGGGGGGGGGGTTTGGGTGCCCAGGATCCGTTGGGTGCCCCCCCCGATGAAGTCCGGGGAACCCCTGAGACTTGGGGGGGGGGTGTCCGGAGAGGGTCTGGGAGCCCAGGGGGAGGTCGGGGGACTCCCGGGGACAGCAGGGAAATGCCGGTCACCCCCTTCCCGGGACGCTCCCTCCCCCAGACCCACCGGGATCTCCCCTTCCCGGCCCGCCCCCCGCTCACCGGGCCAGTGCCCCGTTCCCCGCCGGGCCAGGCGACGTAGAGGAGGGCGGCGGCGGCCGCCAGCGCCAGGAGCGGCAGCAGCGGCCGGTGACAGCGGCGGGCCCGCGGGCAAATCCCGGGCTCCGGAACCAGAACCGGCACGGCCACCGGGACGAGCCCGGGCCCCGAACCCGCGGCCCGGGCCCGGCGGGAGCCACCGGCACCCTTCCGCATGGCGCGGGGGGCGGGGCTGAGAGGGGGCGGGGCCCCGCGAGCGACCTGCGAGAGCCCGCGGCAGGGCGGGGCTTAAGCGCTAGTGCCACGCCCCTCCCGAGCGGCGGGCTGCGCGGGGCGCATGCGCGGTGGCGCTGCTCACGCGTTAGCGCATGCGCAGCGGGACGAGGGCGGTCACCCTGATGTGACGTCACTCCCCGCCTGTGATGTCACCGGGGTGGGGGCGTCACTCCAGGTCAGCGGGGAGCAGGGTGTCACCCCCGCGACGCTCCCCGGGATGGGGCTGTCACTGCGAAGGCAACGCGGGCGTCCCCCGCACCACGAGGTCACCCCGGGTGGGGACGTCACTGCCGAGGGGACGTCGTCGCCCTCCCTGGGGACGTCACCAGGGGACAGGACATCACCCCGAGGGGCCACCGCCCTCCATCCACAGCACCATCAGCCCAGACGGGCTGTCACCCCAGGCAGGGCTGTCACCACCACAGGGCCACCACCATCCCCCATGGGGCCAGCACCCTCCACGCTGACATCCTCCCCCCCCCCACCCCTTCTCCCCTCCACTTTGCTCCTTTTTTTTCCCTTCAAGTTTTGGGGTTTGATGTTTTTTTGTTTGTTTGTTTTTCTTTTCTCCACCTTCTCGTCCGCCCTTTCCAGCAACCGCCACAGACAACCTCCCTGCTGCGTGTCCCCAAAATCCGCCACCACTATCCCTGCCGGCGCTTGTCCCTTCACCTGCCGTCGTCACGCCGGGTGGCCGGGTGTACCCAGTTGTTATCGTGCAAACCCACCCTGCAACCGGGCGCCTCCTTATCGGGTCTCCGGCAGCACATCCAGTAGGATCGGCCGTAAGGCAGGTCGTGGTGGTAGGGCTTGGGATGCCACCGGCACAGGGACACGTCCCCCTTCTCGTAATGCTTCTTGCACTGCTTGCAGGGGTCGTCGCGGTAGAGGGGGTCGCGGTTCCAACGGGAATCGGTGGCCTGCACCCCAAAGGTCTCGATGATGGATTTGAAGTAGTGACAGGAGCACTTGAGGGCGGCCAGCGCTTGGGTGGGCAGGTAGCTGAAGATCTTCACCATGACGTGCTCCGGCAGCAGCAACATGTACTGCCGGGGCTCCAGCAGCCGCTGGATCTTGAAGCGAATCTCCAAAAAGTCGTGGGAGACGTGACGGTACAACCGGCAAAGCGAGGGGTCGGGGACGGCTGCCGGCTCCTCACCGGCCTCTGCGTCCTCCGCTGCCGGCGCGTCCTCAGGGACAGGCAGGAGGAAGAGCTGCCCCGGTGGTGGGTCCTCCTGCACTGCCGCCGGCAGCCGCACCGTCTCCTCCTTCATCTTCTTGGCGCTGTCCTTGCCAAAGAAGACGCATTGGTCCACCACCCCCGTCACCACCACGTCCACGTGGAAACTGGAGGCACAATCCCGCACTGACGCCCCCTCGCCGGCTCCTTCGCCCATCTCTGGTTTGACAGCGCTCGCCAACCCTTCACCGCACCCCATGTCCACGTCGGGGACATCCCCATCCCCCTTGGGACCGGCAGTGGCCAGGAGGAACTCCACGTTGTTGGGCAGCGTGTCACGGGACGGGCTGATCAGCTGGTAGAGGTCACAGGTGATCTTGTCCTTGGTGCGACCACCGGCGCTACCACCGCCGCTCGCTGTCCCGCAGCTCATAAAGACGCAGTTAGGACGCCCGACGGCACCCGGCTCAGCCGCGGCGGCTCCCGCGCGGGGCTCGCGGCCACTGGAGATGCGGAAGGCGATGCGCACCTCGCCGGGACCCGGTGCCGACGATGCTGCCGCCGCTGCGCCACAGTCGGGGCCTGGGCGGCACAGCCCATTGGGCCGGGCGCTGCCGTGCTCCCGCTGCCGCGATTCAAAGTGGGCGACAGCTTCGGCCACACGGCTGCAGTCGGAGCTGCTCGGTGCTTTGGTTTCGCCGCTGGCCGCCTCCACAAAGACAACCGGGGCGGCGGGAGCGCCACAGGGCCGGGGAAAGCTCTGCAATGCCAGTGCCGTCCTCTGCTCCACCAACGCCACCATCTCGGCCACTGACAGCAAGTCGGGGGCTTCGCCGGCAGCAGTGGACAGTTCGCCAGGATGCTGGCAAGCTGGCTCCCTGCTGCCGGTAGCCCACGCTGGGCTCGGCTTGCTCTTAGTGGGGTCGTGGCAGCGCCGGCGCCGCTTGGCTTTGGAGCTATCGCTGCCCCAGTTGCCCTTTACCTTCATCGTGCTGGCACGGCCGCTGCTGCCGCCGCCACCACTGCTGCCACCGCACTGGTGTGCCACGAAGAAAGCCACCTTCTCCTTGGTGTTGCCTGGTTTGATGACGTACCATGTGTCCAGCAGCACTCGGCCTTCCTCTGCTGACGCCGGGGGAGCTGGGGCAGCATCAGCAGCAGCTGGTGGCGTGTTTTCGGAGGGGGCCCGAGCACCAGCGGGCTCTTCGGTGGGCCGGCAAGAGAAAGGTTTCTTGGTGGAGCTTGAGCCGGGACATGGTTTGTTCTGGGAGTAAGTGCCAAAGGGCCGCGGGCACCACAGCTGCAGCTGGGGAAAGGCGTTGGGCTCCATCAGGGCAGCATGGCACTGCTGACACTGCCGACGCCGTGGGCTGCCGGCACCCGTGCCCAGGCCTGCCAGGAGAAAAAGGGGTGTTAATGGAGCTGGTGGGGATGGGGTGAGAATAGTGGGGACAGTCTGGGGACAGTGGGGAAAGTACAGGGGTCTTGGGGATGATACAGGGCAGGTGAGGCTGTTGGGGACACTGTAGGGACAATGAGGAGCTGGCAGGGCCAGTGTGGAGCCAGTGTGTGGCTTTCGAATCAAAAAATCACAGAATCCCAGAATCATCTTAGTTGAAAAAGCCCTTGCAGCTCCTCCAGCCCAACCATGACCCCCCCCTGACCGTCCCCAACTCCCCCAGATCCCTCAGCGCTGGCTCAGCCCGACTCTTCAACCCCTCCAGGGATCCCGGGGACTCCCCCCTGCCCTGGGCAGCCCATTCCAACGCCCAACAGCCCCTTCTGCACAGAAATCCTTCCTCAGAGCCAGCCTGACCCTGCCCTGGGCAGCTTGAGGCCATTCCCTCGGGGCCTGGCGCTGGGGCCTTGGCTCCAGAGACTCATCCCCCCTCTCTGCCCCCTCCTGGCAGGGAGTTGCAGAGGGCCAGGAGGTCTCCCCTCAGCCTCCTCTGCTCCAGACTGAACCCCCCCAGTTCCCCCAGCCGCTCCCCAGCAGACCTGTGCTCCAGACCCTGCCCCAGCTCCGTTGCCCTTCTCTGGCCACGCTCGAGTCATTCAATGGCCTTTTTGGGGTGAGGGGCCCAAAACTGAACCCAGGAATCGAGGGGCGGCCTCCCCAGTGCCGAGCCCAGGGCTCAGATCCCTTCCCTGTCCCTGCTGGCCACGCTATTGCTGACACAAGCCAGGATGCCATTGGCCTCTTGGCCCCCTGGGCACACTGCTGGCTCATTCTCAACCCCCCCAGTCCCTCTCTGACCGGCAGCTCTCCAGCCACTCCTCCCCCAGGCTGTAGCCCTGCTGGGGCTGTTGTGGCCCAAGGGCAGCCCCCGGCATTTGCCCTCGGTGAAACTCCCCCAGCTGGGCTCAGCCCATGGCTCCAGCCTGGCCAGGTCTCTCTGCAGAGCCTCCCCACCCTCGAGAGACCAACACCCCCACCCGGCTGGGTGTCACCTGCAAACTGACCGCGGGGGCACTCGAGCCCCTCGTCCAGCTCATCAGTGAAGGTGTTCTGGGGACACTGTGGGGCTTTGGTGGCTCTACGGAGCTGACAGGGCTGGGGGGGGGTAACGTGGCCACGCTGGGAATGCCCAGTACCGTTACTGGGCCGTGACCCCCCCGCCCGCCCCCGCCCTCCTTGAATAAGCGCCCCACGCCCCGCCCCTTTGCATGCACAGACCACACCCCCAAGTCCTTAGGCCACGCCTCCGCCACGCCCCCTCACCGGCTCCGGCGCGGCGCGGCCCGCAGTGGGGCGGTCCCGGCCCTTAAAGCAGCGGCGGCCGTCGCGGAGGTTGGGCCCCCGGTCCGCGCCGCCCCGCCCTTTTAACGACCGGCGGCGGCTGCCGTTTGTTGGCAGGCCCTGCGCGCGAGGCGGCGGCCAATCAGGGAGCTGCGTTCGGGCCATGCCCATATATGGACGGCGGCAGCGCGGCGGGCTGGAGGCAGGGCCGGAGGAGGGGCGTGGCCCACAGGGAGGGGGCGTGGCCAGATGCTCCCGCCCACCGCTGGGCCGCGGGGACGGGAGGGGCCGGGACACGGTCCCGCGTGGCCCCGGGGGGTCCCGCCAGGCCCACGCCGCCCGGGGGGACCCGGGGGTGGGGGGCGGAGGGCAGACCCGATGATCCTCGTGGGTGACGCGAGGCCGGGCCCGTCGCCGCGCCGAGTGTGACACGAGGACACGCCCGCCCCCCCCGTGCGACGCTGGGACACGCGAGTCCCCACGCGCGAACGCGCTCTCAGTCTCGCGCAAGGCGAGGGCAGCCCCGGCCCCGCGCGCACCGCCAGGGCTCGCCCGGCCCCGGTGTCCCCACGGGCGCGGACCCATGTCCGCGTTCCCCGCGATGTGTCACGGGTGGGACACGCCTGTCACCCGGCGTGCCGCGGGCATGGCCCCTTCCTCCCCCACGCTGTGTCACGACTGGGAGACGCCGGTCCCCGGTATGACACGGGGACACCCTCGCACCTCGCCTTCCCCCGGGCCGCGGCCCAGCGGCCCCGCGGCCGTTACCGAGCATCGGCCCCGGGGATCCGCCACCGCCACGCCACGCCCCGGGGCGCCGCCCGCCAACGCCACCGCCCCCCCCCCCCCCCCGCGACCCGGGCTCCGCCCGGTGCTGCCGCCCCTCCCCCGCTCACCGGGCAGGTGCCGGGCGCGGCCGCTCCGCCTCTCCGCGCCGCTTCCGGGGTGCCCCGCGCATGCGCTCAGTTGCCGCTCCCTGCGCACGCGCTGCGCGGGGCACGCTGGGAGTTGTAGTCCCCCACCGCCCTGCTCGGTGACTCCGCGCATGCGCAACGGGGGCGCCGGGAGGTGCTGCCCACGCGGGAAGGGGGTCTGGGGGTGACGGTCCCCCGGTCTCCCAGTGACGCCATCCCATCACCCACTGACGCCCCAGTGCCCCCCCACACCCCTGGTCACACACAAAGACCCCCCCCGCCAGTCACCAGTGACACCCCACGGGACTCTCCTGAGTGACAGCCAGCCCTGGTCACCCGTGACAGCCCAGTAGCACCCAGTGACACCCACCCCCCACACCAGTGCCTCCCAGTGCCTCGCCCAAGAGCCCACCGTTGATTTCACAGGAGCCACTGGTGGGTGTCACGTGTTTCTTTAGGGTACAAAGCTGGATCCCCACAGCCCGGACACCCCAGCACCCCAAGGTGTCAGGGTCCTGGACATCCCCCCCCGCACCTAAAGGTGTTGGGGACCGCCAGACCCTCCTCTCCAGCGCCCCAAAGCATTGGGGACATCCCCCAGCACTCGAAGGTGTAGGGGACCCCCCCAAACCCCTCTAACTCCCCACCCAGCACCCAAAGGTGTCAGGGGACACCCCCACCCCCACCCCCCCAGTATCCAAAAGCTTTTGGGACCCCCCACTCAGCACCCACAGGTGCCGCCCCCCGCCCTCAGCAGCAGCTCTCAGCAACCAGGTGTCTCCCGGGATCGGGGGGTGCCGTGCGCTGCCCCCCCACAGCCACGTAGCGGCGGGTGCCACGGGGGGGAACCCGGGGGGGTCCGTGGTGCCAGGGGACACCCAGACGGCACCGCTGCCACCTGCGTCGAACCTCCGCCTGCACCTGCAGGCACCGGGACGTGTCACAACACCAACATGTCGCGACATGCCGCCCCCCCCATCCCCCACCACAACATGCCCTGACCCACCTCCTTGTTGACGAAGCAGTAGAGGACGCTGACAACGAGGCCCTGGGGGTGGGGGGGTTTGGAGGAGAACCCCGGGGGGGTGGGTGCGCCCAGACATGTGAGTACATGCAGTCACACGCACATGTGCCCCCCCAACACCCCCGGACCTGAGCACCCACCCCCCTGCACCCTCACCCCATGGCAGCACCCGCCTCCTGCAGCCCCCACCCCCCCCATGCAGCTCCCCGTGGAGCCCCCCATTACAGCCCCCTTCGCATACCCCCACTGCACACCCTTTTTCGCCCCCCATTACACCCCCCCAGTGTCTCCCCTCAGTCATACCCCCCAACTGTGCAGCCTCCCACTGCAGCGCACCCATCCTCCATTAACCCCCACCACGCTGCAGCCCCCCCATTGTTCACCCCACGACCCCCCACTGCACCCCCCAAACGCAGCCTCCATCCCAGTGCCCCCCCAGTGCCCCCCCCCGCACCTGGGAAGAGGAGAGCAGCAGCTGCAGGCAGAGCCGCACCAGGCGCAGGGTGCCCCCACCCTGGCCCTCCCCCACCAGGGCGAAGGCCACCTCGTGCACCCCCAGAAGTGGGATCAGCGTCAGTGTGGACCTGGCCAGTCTGCGGGGGGGGACGACGACACATGCCTGGGGACAACTGGGAACATCCCCCGGGGGAGACCCCCAGGGACACCGCCCTCAGGGATGGGGACCCCCTCAGGGACATGCTTGGGGATGGGGACACTCCTGGGCAGCCCTCTCCGGGAGGGATGGGGACGCGGACATCCTCAGGGACACGTTTGGTGGCATTAGACAATGGGGACACACTCGGGGACACACTCGGGATGTTCCAGGGACAGGGACGTGCATGGGGACACGCTTGGGACTTCACTTGGGGACATTGTGGGGATGGGGACACATGTGGGGACACGCACAGAGCTGGGGTGGGCACAAGGACATTGCATGGGGACCCATTGGGGACAGGGTGGCATGTCCCCACGCACAACCCAGTGTCCCCGTTTCCCCACCTGACCCTGGTGTCCCCACGCGACACCTGATGCGCCCGGACTTTGGCCACCAAGATGCGGACGATGCGCAAGAACACCACGAAGTTCACCTGGGGACGAGGACACCGGTGGTGTCACACACACACACACACACCCCCACACACCCCCTCCCCCTACAGTGGGGACACAGCCCTGGGATGGTGACACCCCCCCCTCTGCTGTGTCACCCACCGCCACGGCCATCAGGATGGGACAGCGGATGATCCACCACACCGCCGGCTTCTCGTTCCGCTCCCAGCACCTGCCGGGGTCGGAGGGGACACACACCTCAGACAGATGCCTGCGTCCCCTCTTGGGGACATCACGGTGTCCCCCAGGTGTGACAAAATGGGGACAGGGGGGAGGGGGGGGGGGTGTCCAGCAGCCTCACCCCTCATTCTCATAGAAGTACCTCACCACCACCCATGGGACCACGAAGAGCACGGGGGCTCCTGGAGGGGTGGGGACAAAGTTGGGGATGGGGTGTGGGGACAACAGTGGGCACGCGGAGGGGACACACACGGGGACAGGCTCACCCCAGCCGAGGAGGAGGAAGGCAGGGAGGCAGCGCTCGCCAGAGAAGGCTGCCAGCACTAGGAGCTTGTGGAGGAAGAGTCCCTCGGCCAGTAGCCACCCGTAGTTGGCCCCCACGCAGTACTGGGTGAGAGCCTGGGCCAGCCGGCACCCTGCCACCGCCTGCCACAGGGACACCGCCACCCCAACACCCGCGTCGTGGTGACACCAGCATTCCATCAGCCTGCCACGGCCATGGGGACCAGCACGGTGGTGGCAGCAGCCCCCACCTTTGGGTCCCCCCCCCCCCCACGGGTGCCCACCTGCTGGCCCAGCAGCTGCAGCGGGTGCCCGGGGCCGGGGCGAAGGTGCCGCCGCAGCAGCGCGTCGCGCGTCAGGATGGCGCCCGCCCGCAGCATGAAGGAAAGGAAGAGGTTGGCGTGGATGAAGTTGCGGGTACAACGCAAGCGCCTGCGGAGTTGAGGGGTGGTGGCAGCGTGGCAATGTCCACCAGGTGCCCCACCAGCACCCAAGGGTGCCCCGGTGCGGGTACCTGAAGAGCAGGAGCAGCAGGAGCGCCAGGAGGAGGGCGATGAGGGACAGGGAGTAGCCCACGGTGTAGAGGAGGCGGAATTGCTCCAGCAGCCAGACCTGACGCTGTGGGGACAGGGGGCAGAGGGGACAGGGAGGTGGCACCACACGCCAGGAGGTGGCACAGGACATGGTGTGGGGCAACACAACGAGGTATGATGCCACACGGCGTGGCACAGCGCAGGATGGCACAGCACGGTGACATCATGGTGCAGAGGATTGTCTCAGCACGGCACAGCGCAGCACGGCACAGCACAGCACAGCGTGGCATATGGCACGGCACGGTACCATCACCGTGCAGAGGACTGGCACAGAGTAGCACAGCTTGGCGTGGCGTACGGCACAGTGCCATCATGGTGCAGACAACTGGCATGGCACAGCATGGCACAGCGTATGGCACAGCACAGCGTATGGCACGGCACGGCACAGCACGGTGCCATCACGGTGCAGAGGATTGTCACAGCCTAGTGTGGGGCACCACGGCACAGCCAAACGCACAGCCCAGGGCCCACTACGGCGCAGCCCGACGGAGCGTGGCACGGCATGACGCGGCACAACATGTCAAGCCGGTGCAGCGCAGCTCCTGGCACATGGCCTGGCACGGCCCAGTGTGGCACAAGGAACGGCCCGGGGCATGGCCCGGCCCGGCCCGGCCCCGGGCACACCCCGGCACAGCGGGGCACGGCGCGGCACAGCGCGGCACGGCAAGAGACACCGCGGAGCGGCACGGCACACGCCACGGTGCAGAGCGCGGCGCAGCGTGGCACCGCAGCGTGACACATCCCGGCACGGCAGCTCCCGGCGTGGCACCCCGCAGCCCCCACCTGCAGCGGCTGCTCCTGCGCCAGGTCCTCGCACTGCGAATGGTCCCGCCAAGGCCGCCCCGTCTCATCTGTCACCCAGTGCCCGTCGGGTCCGCAGCGCCGAGCCACCACCCCGCCCTGCACTGAGCACCCCGGCCTGTCACCCCGCGGCACCCAGGGGCACCCTGGGGTGGGTGCCACATACTCCCCCCCTCTATTACCTCGGTGGTGCCAGGGCAGGTACCAGGGACAAGGGACGGTGACGGTGCTGTTGGGGGCCGCGTCCCCCCAGCAGGCATACATGTCAAAGCTGCGGTTGCAGACAGGACCTGGGGGACACGGGGAGGGGGGATGTCAGGGTGTCCCCAGTGTCCCCCCCGTCCCCCCCACCCCGTCCCCACTGACCAGGTGCTGGGGGGTCGAGGCGAAGGCGCAGCTCACAGGCGTGCCGGTACTCGCGCCAAGCAGCCAGTGTTGCCTGGGCTGAGCGCTCCTCCTGCGAGGGGACACTTTTTGGGGGGGGTGACACACACACCCCGTGGGGGTGCCACCACCACCCCGGTCAGCACCCCCCGCGGGGACACCAGCATGGGGACACCACTGTGGGATTCACTGTGGTCACCATCGTGGTCCTGGGGTGGGGGGCAAGTCACGGAAGTGGCAGCTGGTGGGGGGGTGGGGTGGGGGGGTCCCGATGAGGCAGTGAGGGGGTCCCAGCAGTAGGGGAGCCCCAGGGTGCAAAGTTGGAGGGATCGAGGGGGGGGTCTCACCTCTGCCCCACGCAGGACCCGGTTGAGCAGGGGGGGGGGCACTGCCTGGTGGCCCATGATGGTGATGGCGGCTCCTGGGGGGCGTGGGGGGGGCACAGGGAGGGATGGGGGTACCGGTGTCATGTGTGTGTGTCCCCGCCGTTATCAGCGCCAACCCCCCACCTTTGACGCGCTCGTTACCAGGGAGCCGCAGGTGGTACCCGGACACCCGGGTCCTTGCAGGGAGGGGGGACGGCACCGGGAACCCCCCCGCGCCGACACCCCTCCCCCCTCAGATCCGCGGACCCGCGTGGGAACCATGAGCCTGGGCAGCCGTCGTGAGGGGTGGATGGCGGCCACCCCCCCACCCCGCCTCCCGGTCATGCCGGTTTGTCCCGGTGCCACTTCGGTGTCCCTTGTCCGCCCCCCCCCTCCCCCCGCAGTGTCCCTTGTCCCTCCTCCACCTGCCCTTTGTCCCGCTGCAGTGTCCCAGGACCCCACGCGTGTCCCCCTAAGAGTGTCCCTCTGTCCCCTCCGCTTCACCCCGACACCCCCCTCGACCGAGTGATGCCGGTACACCCCCGGTGTGTCTCCCCCACTCCCCCCCCACCCCCGCGCTGTCCCGGGTTCCCCCCGTGTCTCGGGTCCCCCCACGCGTATCCCCCCACTGCTCCGCTGTCACCCCCGAAACCCCCGTGCGCCCCTCCAGTGCCTCCTCCCGTCCATCGATGCCCCCCGACCCCACCTCGGGGACGCGCGGTGCCGGCTCGCCGCGGGTCTCTGCCGCCCTCGGGGCACCGGCACGGGCTCCGGCGGGCGCCGCCCACGGGAGGGGCGGGGGCACGGGGAGGTGGGGTGAGGGGGGCACCCGGCTGCGAGCTCAGTCAGAGCAACGTGACCCGGCGGTAGCGGGGAGCCGGGCCGACGTGGCCCCAGTCTCGGGTGGCGGGAGACGGGAGCTCCAGAGTCACGGGGGAGGTGGGTCCAGGGTCACCCACGGGTGACCCAGTGTCACCCACGAGCATCCCGGTGGGGTACAGCATAAGCCACGAGTGCTCCAGTGTCACCAACGACTGTCCCGGGGGGTCCAGCATTACCCATGGGTGCTCGTGTCACCCACGAGTGTCCCAAGGGGGTCCAGCATCACCCGCGTGTGATCCAGTGTCACCACGAGTGTCCCGAGGTGTCCAGCATCTCCCACGGGTGCTCCAATGTTCCCCAAGAGTGTCCCGGGGGGGGTCCAGCATCACGCACAGGTGCTCCACTGTCACCCACGAGTGTCACGGAGATCCAGCATCACCCACGGATTCTCCACTGTCACTCAAGAGTGTCCCGGAGGGGGTCAAGCATGACCCAAGGGTGCTCCAGTGTCACCCACGAGTGTCCCAGAGGGGGTGAAGCATCACCCACGGGTGCTCCATTGTCACCCACGAGTGTCCCGGGGGGGATCCAGCACCACCCGCGGGTGCTCCAGTGTCACCCACGAGTGTCCCGGCAGGGTCCAGCGTCACCCACGTGCTCCAGTGTCACCCACAAGTGTCCCGGGGGGGTCCAGCATGACCCACGGGTGCTCAAGTGTCACCCACGTGTGTCCTGGGTGGTCCAACATCACCCACTGGTGCTCCAGTGTCACCCACGTGTGTCCCAAGACTTCCAGCATCACCCACGAGTGTTCTGGTGTAACCCACGAGTGTCTCAGGGGGGTTCCAGAATCACACATGGGTGCTCCAGTGTCACCCACGAGTGTCACAGGGGTGTCCAGCATCAATGGCAGGTGCTCCACTGTCACCCACGAGTGTCACAAGCGGGTTCCAGCATCACCCACGGGTGCTCCAATGTCACCCACGATTGTCCCGGAGGGAGTCAAGCATCACCCACGGGTGCTCCAATGTCACCCAAGAGTGTCCGGGGTGGTCCAGTATCACCCAAGTGTGCTCCACTGTCACCCACGAGTGTCCCAAGACTTCCAGCATCACCACGGGTGTCCTAGTGTCACCCACGAGTGTCCCAGGGAAGTTCCAGCATCACCCGTGTGTGCTCCAGTGTCACCCACGTATGTTCTGGGGCATCCAACATCACCCATGGGTTCTCCAGTGTTACCCACGAGTGTCCCGAGGGGTTCCAGCATCACCCACGAGTGCTGCAGTGTCACCCACGAGTATCCTGGGCGGGTCCAGAATCACCCACGGGTGCTCCAGAGTCACCCACTTGTGTCCCGGGGGGGTCCAGCATCACCCTTGTTTCCTCCAGTGTCACCCACGTGTGTCCAGAGTGGTCCAGCATCACCCAAGTGTGCTCCACTGTCACCCACGAGTGTCCCAGGACTTCCAGAATCACCCACAGGTGTCCTAGTGTCACCCATGACTGTCTCGAGTGTCTCCAGCATCACCCACGGGTGCTGCAGTGTCACCCACGAGTGTCCCGGGGGGGGTCCAGAATCATGCACGGTTGCTCCAGTGTCACTCTACAGTTTCCAGGAGAGGACCAGCATCACCCACGGGTGCTCCAGTGTCACCCATGTGTGTCCCAAGACTTCCTGCAACACCCACGAGTGTTCTGGTGTCACCCACGAGTGTCCCAAGGGGGTTCCAGAATCACCCACGGGTGCTCCAGTGTCACCCATGAGTGACCCGGGGGGGTCCAGCATGACCCTCGGGTGCTCAAGTGTCACCCACGTGTGTCTTGGGCGGTTCAGCATCACCCACTGGTGCTCCAGTGTCACCCACGCGTGTATTGGGAGTTCCAGCAGCACCCGCATGTGCTCCAGTGTCACCCACGAGTGTCCTGGGGGGGTTCCAGCATCACCCACGGGTGCTCCAGTGTCACCCACGAGTGTCCACGAGCAGGTGAAGCATCAGCCACGAGGGTCCTAGTGTCACCCACGAGTGTCCTGGGGGGGTTCCAGAATCACCCACGGGTGCTCCAGTGTCACCCACGAGTGTCCACGAGCAGGTGAAGCATCAGCCACGAGGGTCCTAGTGTCACCCACGAGTGTCCTGGGGGGGTTCCAGAATCACCCACGGGTGCTCCAGTGTCACCCACGAGTGACCCAAGACTTCCAGCACGACCCACGGGTCCTCTAATGTCACCCACGAGTTTCCCGGGGGGTTCCAGCATCACCCGCGTGTACCCCAGTGTCACCCACGAGTCTCCCGGGGGGTTCCAGCACCACCCACGTGTGCTCCAGTGTCACCCACGAGTGTCCTGAAAGGTTGCAGCATCACCCACGGGTGCTCCAGAGTGACCCACTTCTGTCCCGGGGGGGTCCAGTGTCACCCACGGGTGCTCTAGTGTCACCCACAGGTGTCTAGGGCAGTCCAGCATCACCCAAGTGTGCTCCAGTGTCACCCACGAGCGTCCCGACTGTCTCCAGCATCACCCACGGGTGTTCCAATGTCACGCACGTGTGTCGCGGGGGGGGTCCAGCATCACCCACAGGTGCAACAGTGCCACCCACGAACGTCCCGGCGCCCCCCAGCGGTCCCGGTGTCACCGACGGGTGCCCCGACGCGGGAGCGGCTTTCCAGGCGCGACGGGGAGGGAAGTGGGGGGGTGGAGCGAGCCGCGCGTTGCCAAGGCGACGGGGCCGCGGGAGGGGGCGTGTCCCAGCGCCGGGAGGGGGCGTGCCCTAGGGCCGTGCGGACGCGCCCCCTGCCCCGGTCGCGCCGTGGTGACGTCAGTGCGCGCGCGCGGCGCAGGATGGTGGCGGGCGCGTTCCCGCTGGCCAAGCTGCTGACGCTGGGCGCGCGGCAGCTGAGCCGCCCCCTGGCGGCCCGCATCAAGGCCGGGGCGCGCGCCAGCCCCTTCTTCCGCGCCTACATCTGCCTCCCGCCCGCGCAGCGTGAGTGAGGGCGGGGGGCACCGGCGGCGGCGGGCGGGCGCGGCGGCGGGGGAGGGGCGCGGGGCGGGCAGCGGAGGGGGCGGGGCGGGGGCGGGCGCACACAGCGGGGCAGGTTTTGCCGGTGTCCCGTCCCCCCCCCGCAGTGTATCACTGGGTGGAGATGCGCGCCAAGATGCGGCTGATGGGCTTCCGCGGCGCCGCCATCAAACCGCTGAACGAGGAAGCGGCGGCCGAGCTGGGAGCGGAGCTGCTGGGGGAAGCGATCGTGTTCGGCGTGGGAGGGCTCTGCCTCTACCTGGAGTACGCGCGGCAGGCAGGGCAGGCGCGGCGGCGGGAGGACGAGCAGGCGGCGGCGCTGCGGGAGCTGCGGGAGAGGCTGGAGCTGCTGCGGGAGGAGCTGGACGCCATGGCGGCGCGCCTGCCGCCGGGACACGCCCCCGGCGGCTCTAGCCACGCCCACAACGTCGCAGGACACGCCCTCGGCGCATCTAGCCACGCCCTCAACGCCGCGGGACACGCCCCCGCGCCCGCCTCCGGCCACGCCCCCGCCACCGCAGGACACGCCCCCGCCGGGCCCGGCCATTAAAAGCACCCTCGTGCTCTTCCCGCCGTTTCCTTTAGGGGCGGGGCTTGGTAGAGGAGGGCGGTGATAAGGTGCTGGGGAAGGGCCCCGAGGTGAGGGGCGGAGCTTGCCCACCACAGGTGGAGGTGGGCGGGGCCTGGCCTTCGTGTGAAGGGGCACTTCGATGAGACAGCATGGCGGTGGGTGGGGCCTGAGTGGGCGGGGCTTCGGATGGAATGGCGTGGGGTGGAGCTAACGGTGGTACATGGGGCCTGAAGTGGGCAGGGCCTTAGGTGGGCAGCAACTAGGGGGAGGGGCCAGTGGAGGGAGGTGGGCTTGGGGGCAGAGCTTGTGCCAGTGCCTGGGGATTGGAGCAGTGCTGTGGGGGAGGTGTGTTCTGAAGGGGCGGGGCCAGAGGTGGAGGGCGTGGCTAGGGCCATCAGGGAGGTTGCAAGCCCAGGGGGTTGGGGGCAGAGCCAATAGCTGGAGGCGTGGCCTGACCCGGGGCTCAAGGGGTGGGGCCAGCTTTGTGGGCGGGGCCCTGTACCCAGCAGGGGAGAACTTGGGGACAGGGCCAGAGTCCCACAACTGAGCTGTGATTGGTGGGGAGCTGCTGTGGGTGGGGCTTCTGCAGGGGGCGTGGCACATGCCATTAAAGCACAGCAAAGCCCCCTCTGTCCCTCTCGTTGGTCTGACTTTGGGGGGGGGGGAATACAGGCCCCCCCATGGGTGACACAGAGGAGGACACAGGTGTCACGTACAAAACAACCACATTTATTCGTGGCAGGTGAGGGGCACACCCCAACCTCCCCCCCTCAAAAAAAAAAACGATGCAAAATCCAAAAGTGGCATAAAAAAGACCTCGGAGGGGAAGAGGGGGCACCCTTCATTGTCCGCTCCCAAATATAAGAAAAGAGGGTCCCCAAAGTGGCAGTGAGAGGGGGCACAGTGTGTGGGGGGGCTGTTTTGGCCACCCCCGGCCGATAAGGCACAGCCTGGGGGGGTCCGGCCCAGAGCCCCCCCTCCCCGGGCAGTGGGAGGGTGAGATGTGGGGGGGTGAGCATGGAAAGGTGTGGGGGGGGAAGTAGGGGGTACCATCCCCATCCAGGCCCCTCTGGGGGGGGGGCTTGGGGGGGTGCTAGGGCGCGCTCCGCTTTCGCAGCTCCACCACGAATGCTGGCGGGGGGAGAAATGCAGCGTCAGGGGGGCTCTCCCCCAATTACCTCCCCAAGTGCCCCCATCCCCCCAATCCACTATTTCCCCCCTCTTGTCCCGTGTCCCCCCTCCTTGCCCTGTGAGCCCCCCCCCACAGCCCCCCACCTTCAATGATCTCCTCCTTCATCTTCTGAAGTTCCCTCCGCACCTCCTCCAGCAGCTCCTGGGGGGGGCGCAGGGTGAGAGGATTTGGGGGACCCCCCATGACCTCCCACCCCAGACCACCCCCCCCGACCCCCATACCTGTTTGATTCGCTCCAGGTCGGACTCATCAGCGGGGCCGGGGGGGTCGGCGGGGGCAGCTGGGGTGGCCGACTTCATCCTGGAGGGGGCACAGAAACACCTTGGGGGCCTCCCTGGGTACCCCCCTTCTGGTGTCTTGGGGGTCTGTCCTCTCCATCACAACAACTGCCCCCACATCCCGCTCCGGATTAGCGACCCCCCCAGCCCGCGGAGCAGAACCCACCTGGGCAGGGTGGAGCTGGCCTTCTCCCAGGGCCTCCGCACGGGCTCTGCGGGGACAGGGCCGCGGGTGAAGGGGGGCCCCGGCCGCCCAAATCCCCCCTCACCTGTCCCCGGAAGAGCCCCCCACCCGCCGGACTACATTTCCCAGCATGCCCGGCCATTGGGGCGCGCCGCGAGGCACGCTGGGAGTTGTAGTCCGCCGCCGCTCACCCGCGGGCTGCCCCAGGGTCCTAGTGCCCGGCTCCACCTCGTCCTGCGGGGGGGGCAGAGAGAGGGAGGGTCGGGGAGGGGCAAGTGGATACGGCGCGGGAGGGGGGGGGGCAACAGGAGGACAGGGGAATTTGCTGCCCTTGTGGTGGGGCAGGGGGAATGGGGGGGGGGCACTCACGCTGGTGACATCCTCATCTCTCTTTAGCACTGGCTTATCCCCCTGCAGGGTGGCTTTTCTCCTGGGGGGGGGGGGGGGGGGGGGGCAGAGAGGGGGTCAGCGCAGGCACAGGGCTGCCCCCACTTTGTAGGGGGGGGTGCTGGCCAGAGTGGGGTACCCCCCCCACCTCACCGTCGGGCCAGCATGGCGCTCATCTCCTCCATCAATCCCCCCCCGGCCCCCCCCCGGGCACTTTCGCCCTTGGGGGGTGCAGGGGTGGCCCCCGCACCCGGTGCCTCATCCTGCCAGGAGAAAAGGGGTGATGCGGACCGCCCCCCGGTTACTGCCCCCCCCCCCCAATTGTGCCCCCCCCCTCACCTTGCCGACTTTCCTGAGTTTAGCCCCCGCGATGGCAGCAGCAAAGCCAGAGCCCCCCCCGGTTCCCCCCCCAGCAGCACTTGCTGCCACCGGCAAGGGAGGGGCCGGTGGGACCCCCGTGGTTGGGGGGGGGCCTGGGGGTGGGGGGGGCCCCGGAGGCGGTGGGGGGCCAGGAGGTGGGGGGGGGCCTCCAGTGGGCACAGCCTGAATGCCTGGGGGGGGAAAGGGGCTTAGAGTGGGGGCGGGGGGGCACACACCCCATCCCCAGTGTTGAGGGCGGGAGGGGGCCACCCCATCATCCACCTGCAGCCGCCACACGGCGCTCGGGTTCCTCCAGCACCTGTCTGGGGGAGCAGGGGGGGAAGAGTCAGCACCCACAGCCCTGCCATGGGCATGGGGAGCACCCCAACATCATGGTGCCCCCCTCCAGCACCCCCCCAATTTGGGGGTGCCCCACCTCTCCTGCTGCTCGGGCTCCTCCAGAGACGGACCATCGGGGTCCGGCCAGGACAGCGGGGTGCCTGGATTGGGGGGGGGGGAAGAGATGAAGCAAGGCTGTGGGTCAGGCCCACCCCTGTGCCCCCAATGACACCCCCCCCCCCCGCAGTACTCACCCTCCTCCAGGGCCCTCAGAGCCCGCAGGACTGCGGCAGCGAAGAGAGCAGCCTCCTGGGGGGCCCCAAAACTGAGCCCCCAGACCCGTCGGGCCTCCCGCCACTGGTGGAACTGGGGGGTGGCCTGGCTGTAGCGCAGCCCCCGCCCCAGCGGGCAGTTCAGCACCACCTGCGGGGTCACGCAGGTGCTGGGGGGCAGCCCTGCACCCAGGGGGGGATCCCCCTGCACCCAGGGGGGGCCCACAGAGCCCCCCCTCATACCCAGGGGTGCCCCACAGAGCATCCTCAAGCTTTGCATTTCCCCACAGCCCCTCCTGCACCCATGGGTGCCCCATTCTCAATCTTCCCTGATAACCCCCGCCCCCATGGGTGCAGTGTCACCCCACAACCCCCTGCACCCACGGGTGCCCTGTAGCCCCCCCGTATCGTCAGCATTACCCCATAGCTCCCCCCGCACCGACGGGTGCCTCCCAGGCACCCTCACCTGCTGATCGGGCTGCATCTTGCGCCCTACCAGGCGGAAGGCGTTGGCGCCGGGGTGGTGGTAGAGCTGGACGCAGCTGAGGGTCTGGGGACCCCCCCCCGCCGCCACCCACTGTTTGTGGGTGTCATCGTAGAGCAGCACCGCCGCCCGGGCACTGCACAGCACCGTCTCGCTGCAGGGTGTTGGGGGGGGGCGGCAGGTGGAAATTCTGGGTGGTTCCCCCCCAGCGTGGGCATCTCCCCACGGGGTGGGTACCCCCTGGCACGAGCACACCCCACGGGGTGGGACCCTCAAGGTACAGGACCCCCCCCCAGGTGTGGGACCCCCCCCCACTGCAGTCACCCCCTGAGTGTGGGGGCTGCTGATGCAGGAATCTCGGGACCCCCCCAAAGTGCCAGACCCCCCAACTTCTGGACCCTGGGTGTGGGGACCCCCTCAACACCGCCTGGGCGGGGGCAGCCCCCACATGGGTAAGCCCTGGGGGAGGAGAGACCCCCACAGTTGGGGGGGACCTCCAGGACCATGCATGGGGCACCCCAATTCGTTGGGCACCCATGGGCGCTGCCCCCCCTCCCCCAAGCACCCAAACCACAAGCGTACCCCAACACTTCCCCCCGGCCCCCCTTTTCCTTCCTCTTCTCCACGGGGGACCCGGGCGTCCGGGCCCTGTCCTTCCCCCACTTCCTTAGGGGGAGGGGGAGGACCCGGGCGCTGCCCCTCCCCCGGCCATCCGGAAGGGGGGGGCGCGGGGCCGTGTTTATGTAGGACCGGCCGGAACCCCCGCCACGGGGAAACACGGGCCGGGGGCCTCCGCTGTCACACCCCCCCCCCCCCGGGGGTCCCACCCATCACCGGGGCGGCTCCTGGTGCTCCCAGTTCGCCCAGTGCCAGCTCCCAGTGCTTCCCGGTACTCCCAGTACCAGTTCTCGGTGCCCACCAGTTCCCCCAATACCAGCTACCAGCGTTCCCCAGTGCTCCCAGCACCAGTTCCCGGTGCTCCCCAGTTTGCCATGCCAGCTCCCAGTACTTCCCGGTGCTCCCAGTACGAGTTCTCGGTGATCCCCAGCTCCCCCAGTTCCAACTCCCAGTGTATCCCAGTACCTCCGGTATTCACTCCCGGCACTCCCCAGCGCCAAATCCCAGTGCTCCCCAGTTCTCCCAGTGCCCCCGGTGCAAAATTCCAGTTCCTGGTGATTTCCGGTACTCCCAGTACCCCCCAGTGCCAGATCCCGGTGCTCCCAGTGCCAGCTCCCCGTGCTTTCTGGTGCCCCCAGTGCTGCCGGTACCCTCCGGTGCCAGTTCCCGGTACCGCCCAGCGTTCCCAGTACCCGCTCCCAGTGCTCCCAGTACCCCCCGCCCCAGCCGCTCACCTCATGCTGGCAGCGGCGGTGACACGCTGGGGCCAGGCCGGGCCCTTCCGGTGGCGGCGGCGGGGTGGGGGTGGGGGGGGGGGGAAGGACCGGCCGGTCCCGGCTCGCGGCCCCGCCCCGCCCCGCCCCACCCCGTGAGGCCCCACCCCTGCCGGTAACGGCGGCGGCGGAGTCTCCGCTTTCTTAAAAGGGCAACGAGTCTGGGTGGGCCTCACCCAGGCGGGTCGCGTACCCAGTACCCCCAGTACTCCCAGTGCCTCCCCCACTAGTGCCCACCCAGTGTCCCCCAAGAGGTCGTCTGTTACGGGGACTGGGGGCACTGGGAGGTACTGAAGAGGCTCTGAGAGTGTACTGGGAGCACTGGGAGGATACTGGGGACTCTGAAAGGTATTAGAGGGCTCGGGGACTGGGGTGAGTGGCAGGTAACGGGGATGTTACTGGGGTGACTGGGAGGTACGGGGAGGCTCTGGAAGGGCCTCTGAGAGGGTACTGCAGGACTTTCACAGGTACTGGGCAGCACTGGGACATACTGGGGGGATCGTGAAGCTACTGGGAGGGCTCTGGGGGGTCTGGGGACTCCAAGGGGTACCGAGGGGCTCCGGTACCCGGTACCAGTTCCCGGCGTCAGTGCCCGGTACGCGTACGCGGTGCCCGGTGCCAGTGCCTGGTGTCAGCGCCCGACTCCCGGTTCCCGGCGCTCCGGTGCGGCCCCGCCCCGAGCCCCGCCCGCCGCCGCCCCGCCCCCGCCGCCGCCGCTGCCGCCGCCCTTTGTCCGCCGCCGCGGGCCTCGCCATGGCGCCGCGGTGATGCGCGGTGGGGCCAGCCCGGGGGCAACGGGGCCGAGAGCAACCGGGAGCCCCATGCGGGGGCCGCCGCCATGGGGCAGGTCCTGGGCTTCGCCCACTGCAGTACGCACCGGCATCGGGAACCGGGAGGGGCGGCGGCACCGAGAGGGGCCGGGGATGCGGGAACCGGGATGGGGGTTCCGGAGATGGGGCGCTGGGAGGGGGCCAGGGATGGAGGCACCGGGGATGGAAACACTGGGGACGGGGGTACTGGAGGTGGAGACACCGGAGATGGGTAACCGGGAGGGTCCGTGGACGGAGGTATCCGGGGCGGCGGCACCGGGAGGGGCCGAGGATGGAGGCACCAGGGATGGAGGGACCGGGGATGGGGGTACCCGGAGGGACCGGGCATGAAGGCACCGAGGATGGGGCACTGGGAGGGGCTGGTGATGGAGTCACTGGGAATGGGGGCACGGGGGATTGGGTACCGGGAGTGGCCGGGGGCGAGGGAACCGGGATAGAGGCACCGGGGATGGGAGAACCGGGGATGGAGGAGCCGGGAGCTGCTGGGGATGAAGATACGGGGATTGTGACACTGGGAGGGGCCGGAGATGGGGACACCGGAGATGGGGGTACCGGGGATGGGGCACCGGGAGGGGCTGGGGACAGAGGTACCGGGAGCGACTGCAGATGGCGGCACCGGGGATGGGGCAGCCGGGATGGAGGGACCGGGGATGGGCCATCGGGAATGGGGTACCGGGAGTGGCTGGAGATGGGGGGGTGCCCGGGGTGGGGCCCCGGGAGAGGCGGGGGATAGAGGCACCGGGAGTACCGGGCACAGGGACACCGAGGATGGGACACAGGGGCAGGGCGTGTCGGGGGGGGGGGGGGGGGCCATAGTGACTGGGAAGGTTGGAGCAGGTTTAGGGGGGCACCGTGCACTGGGGGGGGACCCAAGTGCTGCGGGAGGGGGGCAACAAGGACACGGGGGGGACTCCCCCATCCCCTCTGCCCCCCTCCAGAAGAGGCTCCATCCACGGCCTCCACCACGCCGGACTCCACAGAGGGTGAGTGGGGCCGAGCGCCCCCATTGTGGGGTACATCTCTGGGGAGAGGTGCTCCCACCCCCCCCTTGATCCCCCCAAATCCCCCCCCCCCAAGGTGGCAACGAGGAGTCGGACTTCCCCGAGCTGCAGGCGGCACCGGAGCCCCCTGAGGAGGAAGAGGAGGATGAGGACGAAGACGGGGCAACGGCGGCGGGGGGGGGATCCCGGGGATCCCCCTGGGAACTCACCTTCTCCTACATTGCTTTTAGAGGGGGGGGTCCCCCCAACGAGCCAGGACCCCGCTGTCGCCGAGACTCCCGTCGGGGACGCCCCCCCCGGCTAAGCTCGGGGCCCCTCGGGGTGTCCCCCCGGGGGCCGGACCCCCGCTTTGCTGCCAGAACCCCCCTCAAGCGTCCGGAGGAGCCCCCGGCCCCTCCCGAGGGGCAGCTGGAGGGGGGGGGGGGGCTGCCAGATTTGGGGGACCCTGAGGCTGAGGACACCCCGATGAGCCTGGGTAAGGGGGGATGATCAGGGTGATGGAGGCCCCTGGGGGGGGGGGTAGTTCGGGGTGATGGGAGTTCCTGGGGGGGGCATATTGGGGCCATGGGGGTGGCTGGGACAGCCTGGGGGCGGGCTGGGAGTTATGGGGGGGACAATGACGGGTCCCCGAGGGGAGCTTGGGGATATGAAAGGTCCTGGGGCACCCGAAGCGGGGGCTGGGAGTGAAGGGGCGGTCGTGGAGGGGTCCCAAGAGGGCTTTAGGGCAATGGGGGTTCCCGGGGGGGGGCTCGGGGCCATTGGGGTCCCGAGTTACTGCCTCGGCCACTCCTCCTCTCCCGACTCCGCTGCTCCCCCCCTTTTCCCGCAGCAGCAGCGCCCATGGGGGCCCCCCCGACCGCTCTCCACCCCCCGCCCGCAGGGGGGGTTCCACGGCCGCCCACCCCCGCGCCGCCCCCGGATCCCCCCTTAATCTCGGAGCCGCCCCCGGCCCCCCCCGACCAATCAGAGAATCCGCAGGGAGCTGATGTCCTGGGTGAGCGGCCAATCAGGGCCTCGGGGCACTGCCGGGGGGGGGGATGCTCACGGCGCGGGGGGGGACGGGGACACCCAGGAGTCCGGTTGCAGGGTGGACCCAGGCGTTCGGGCGGGATTGGTGGCTAAAAATAGGGGTGACCCCGCCAAAGTCGTGTGTCCCCCCCCCCACCCAGCAGCACCCGCGGGAGCCATGGAGGGCCAAGGTGGGTGCGGGGGGCACTCGTAGAGGCGGGGGGGTACCCGGGGGGTGAGGTGGGTGCTCCCCTTCCCCGCACCTGGGGCTGTCACTCGGGGTGGGGACAGCTGGGTGCTGGGGGGGATGACACTAAGGGGGGGCCATGGGGGAGCTGGGAGCACTTGGGGGGCCCCAAGAGGATACTGGGAGGCACTGGGACGCCCTGGAGAGTGTTGGAGGGACACTGGGAGCACCGGGGGAGCTTGGGGTGGGGGCACTGGAAGGTACTGGAGAGAGACTGTGAATGCTACAGGGGCCCTGTGGGGCTCGAGGGGATGCTGGGGGGCAATGGAGGAGGCGCTGGGGAGCACTGGAGGGACACTGGGACCACCGAGGGGGCTCATGGTGTGGGCACTGGGAGGTACTGGAGGGAGACTGTGAATGCTACAGAGGCCTTGTGGGGCTCGAGGGGATACTGGGGGACACTGGGGAGCATTTGGGGCTACCGGGAGCACTAGAGGGGCTCTGGAAGAGGCACTGGGTGGGAACACTAGAGGGGATACTGGGAGCCGGCTCGGGGTGGGGGCACTGGGAGGTACTGGAGGGAGACTGTGAATGCTACGGGGGCCCTGTGGGGCTTGAGGGGATACTGGGGGGGCACTGGAGGAGGCACTGGGGAGCATTGGACAGATACTGGGAGCACCGGGGGAGCTTGGGGTGGGGGCACTGGGAGGTACTGGAGGGAGACTGTGAACACTACGGGGGCCCTGTGGGGCTCGAGGGGATACTGGGGGGCACTGGAGGAGGCACTGGGGAGCATTTGGGCCCACCAGGAACAGTAGAGGGGCCCTGGAAGGTGCACTGGGAGGGAGCGATGGAGGGGCTACTGGGAGCACTGGAAGCCCTGGGCGCAGCGCGGTGTCCCCGCAGTATGGGAGCTGCTGTACTGGCGGGCGCCGGGTCGGTCAGCACTGGCGCTGGTGGGGGTGCTGGGCACCCTGGGGTGCCTGGCGCGGTTCAGCGCCGTCAGCGTGGGCGCCTACGGGGCGCTGGCCGTGCTGGGGGTCACCCTGCCCCTGCGCCTGCACCGCGCCGCCCTGCGGGCCCTGCGCCGGCACCCGCCCGAGCACCCTTGTCGGTGAGTGTCACCCCGGGGACCCTGGTGGGGCCATCGGTGTCACCCTCCCAGGGCCACTGTCCCACTGTGTCACCAGCCCCATGGTGTGGGGTGGCCCTGCCATCCCTGTCCCCATGGTGTGGGGTGGCCCTGCCATCCCTGTCCCCGTCCCCACAGCTGTCCCTGCGGTCCCCATTGCTACCCCATGTCTGTCCCCATCCCCGTTGCAGGGTGCAGCCGGAGGGGTCCATGGGGCTGAGCCCCGAGGAGCAGCAGCGCTGGGCCCGGCGCCTGGCCCAGCACCTCATCGCTGCCACCCGCACCCTCACCCGCCTCTTCCTTGTCCACAGCCTCCCTGAGTCCCTGAAGGTGACCGTCACCCCGCAGGGGGGATGGGGGGGGCACTGGGGACATGGGGGACGTGGGGGTATGGGGACACTGGGGTATCGGGGGCATGAGGGACATGGAGTGTATGGGGACATGGCGACACCTGGGGCATGGAGGATAGGGGGGACAGTGGGTTACAGGGGACATGGCAACACCTGGGGCATGGGAGACATTGGGATCATGGGGGATATGGGGGACAGTGGGGCTACGGGGGACATTGGGGTCATGGGGACACCAGGACATGGGGATACAGGGGCCACTGAGGGACAGGGGCACACAGGGTGTTCCACAGGCACAAGGGCAAGGGGGGGTACTGGGGATGTGAGGCACGAGGACACTGGTGGCAGGGGGGACACCGGGGCCGGTGACAGTGACACCGGGCTCTGGCCGCAGTTCGCCTTCTTGTTCTACCTGCTGACCTACGTGGGGGCTGTCTGCAACGGGCTGACGCTGCTGGGAGCGGGTACGGCACCGGGACAGCTGGGGACAGGGATGGCATGGGGACAGCATGGGGACAGGACAGGGACAAGGGATGTGGGACAGAACAGGGGATGTGACACGGGGACAGGGACACGGGATAAGGGACACGGGATAGGGGACAGGGGATGGGGAACAGGGGACAGGGACAGGGCATGGGGATAGAGCAGAGGAGATGGGGACAAGGGACAGCACGATCCCTGGGGACAGGCTGAGGGACACACACTGGCCAGCAGGGGGACAGGGTGTGGATACGGCTGGGGGACAAGGGGCCAAGTGTAGGTGACAGACGTAGTCCCTGGGGTAGGGGGAGGGCACAGGGATGGGGGACACCATGGGGACAGAGCATGGGGACAACCTGGGGACAGGTTTGGGGGGACGGGGGTAGGGCACATGGATGGGGGACAGGAGGGGACAGGACCAGGACAGGACAGGGACCTGCCGTGACATGACACTCCCCGTCCAGGCGTCATCTGTGCGTTCACCTTCCCCGTGCTCTACCGGCACCACCAGGTATGGGGACACGGGGACACGCGGGGGCTGGAGAGGGTCCAGAGGTACCCACCCCCCTCCCCACCCGCCATGTGTCCCCCCCCTATTGTCCCCAATGTCCCCAGGCCCAGATCGACCAGTACGTGAGTCTGGTGAGGAACCACCTGAGTCACCTCCGAGCCAGGTGAGGGCACCCCCACCCTTTCCCCCCCAGCACCCCAATTCCCCCCCCAGCGGCGCCCTCAGGGGGGTTTGGGGTGCGCCGCCTCTCCCAGCTCCGCTCTGCCCTCAGGATCCAGGCCAAGCTCCCAAGTGCCAAAGTGAAGCCGCAGTGACCCCCCCCCCCCATCCCCCCCCCTCGGTGACAGCTGGGGGGGGTGGGGGGTGGTTGGGGTCCCCCCACATCCCTCCCGTCCTGCGGGGGGATGTGGGGGTGTCACTCGGGGGTGGCGGGGGTCATGTGTTCCCCCCGTGTCCTTTCTCCTCCCTGTGGGGGGGGTGGTGTCACACTTTAATAAAAACTCTTGTGACAGTCGGGTTTGATGGGGTATGTGGGTACGGGGGGGGCCCGGGGCGGGACACGGCGTGACATGGGGGGGACACAGACATAAGGGACACGGGGCCGTGGGGACACGCCCCGTGTCCCCTGCCGGGTGTTTCGGCCCCCGCAGCCGGGTTGCGCTGTCCTGGCTCAGCAGCCGCGAAATGGACGGGGGGGTGTCCCCCGGAGGCCCCGTGTCCCCGCGCGTCCCCCCCCGCTCCGCGAAACGCGCGGGAACCCCGCGGCGCAGACCACGCCCTACTCCCGGCCTGGCCCCGCCCCCCCGTTGCCAAGGGCACGGCGGTTGCCGCGCGACGTAAACAAAGGACGCCGGACGTGGTGACGTCAGGGGCATGGAACGGCGTCGCCGGGGTGACACGCGCCGTGTTTACTCCGGCCGCGGCACGTGGGGACGGGATGGGACCGGGACCAGGAGCCCGGGGAGAGCCCGGCCGGGACCCAGACACCCGGGCTGGGGGCACCGGGACCGGGACCCCGGGGAGAGCCCGGCCGGGACCCCGAGACCCAGACACCCGGGCTGGGAGCACCGGGACCGGGACCCCGGGGAGAGCCCGGCCGGGACCCCGGGACCCAGACACCCGGGCTGGGGGCACCGGGACCGGGACCCCGGGGAGAGCCCGGCCGGGACCCCGGGACCCAGACACCCGGGCTGGGGGCACCGGGACCGGGACCCCGGGGAGAGCCCGGCCGGGACCCCGAGACCCAGACACCCGGGCTGGGAGCACCGGGACCGGGACCCCGGGGAGAGCCCGGCCGGGACCCCGAGACCCAGACACCCGGGCTGGGAGCACCGGGACCGGGACCCCGGGGAGAGCCCGGCCGGGACCCCGGGACCCAGACACCCGGGCTGGGGGCACCGGGACCGGGACCCCGGGGAGAGCCCGGCCGGGACACAGACACCCGGGCTGGGGGCACCGGGACCGGGACCCCGGGGAGAGCCCGGCCGGGACCCCGGGACCCAGACACCCGGGCTGGGGACACCGGGACCGGGACCCCGGGACCCAGACACCCGAGCTGGGGACACCGGGACAGGGGAGAGGACCCCGGGGGAGTCCCGCCGGGACCCCAGGACCCAGACACTGTACCTGGGGAGACCGGGGAGAGCCCGGCAGGGATACCGGGACCCCGGGGCTGGGGACCCCGGGAGTGCGGCCACCAGGCAGCAGGAGCACCGGGAAGCACCGGGTCGGACCCCCCAGGCTGGGGACACGCGGGACCGGGGGGCAGCGGGGGGGGCGGGGACAACCGGGGCTGCCATCCCCCCGGCCCCGCCTCCCCAGCGGGGGGCGGGGAAGGAATGAATGACGGGGGGGGTTGTGAATGATGAATGAATGAATGAATGGGCGTGGGAACTGCCCCCCCCCCCCCCCCCCCCGGGTCGCCGTGGCCCCGCCGTGACTCAGCGCCGGTTCCCGCCGCTGACATCAGCCTCCGGTGCCAGCCCCGGTCCTGTAAAGGGACCGGGACCTCCCCTGGGGGCTCAGGTTGCCGGCACCCCCATACCGGGACCCCCCACCTTTCCCGTGCCCATCCTGGGGGTGCGGGGGATGGGGACGGTGGCTCCTGCACGCCGGTACCCGGACCCCCCGGCGGTGTGCCACCAGCCGGTACCGGAGACTCCTCGGTGCTCTGTAGCCCAGCCTCGGTGGTTTACAAGCAGCGGGGGGGGGTGGGTGTCCTATTACCTCGGTACCGGGACCCCCCGGTGCTCTGCAGTCCGGTCTCGGTAACACCCCGGGGGAAAGTTCCCGTCGCCCCGGTACAGGGACCCCCCCGGTGACTCACTGCCCGGTCCCGGTAACACCTCGGTGAGAGGTTCCCTTTGCCCCGGTACCGGGGACCTGCAGTCCAGTCCACGTCCTCCCCCCGCTACCGGGACCCATCCCACCCCGGGACGGTCCTTTGAGCCGCGGCGCCACGTGCTGGGGTGGGGGGGAACCCCGGGGCGGGGGTCGCCGGGGGCGGGATCACCGGAGAGGGAGAAGTTACTGGAGGGGTTACGGGGTGGGGAAGGAGCACGGGGGCGGGTTAGCGGGGGGGGAGGAATGGGGGGGTTACCGGTGGGGGTTACCGGTGGGGGTTACCGGGGGTGCGGGGCCGTCGCCCCGGACGGTTCAAGCCGTTTCTAGAACCGCGGCGCCCGTTTCTATTAATACGCTTTTCGGCGGCGGCGGCGGCGAAGGGATTCCCTGTGACGTCATTGCTAGGATACCAAACAAACACTCCGAGACAAGCCCATATATGGCTAATTGCGTCACAGGAACTCCGGAGGGGCGGGGTCAGGGATCCCCCCCGTTCCCCGCCCGCCGCGGAGCCTCTTAACGGCGGCGACGGCTCCCGGGGCCGCAGAACGGCGGCAGCAACGGCTGCGACGGCAGCTGCGGGGTCGGGCGGGTCCCGGGGGCCACGGAACGGCGGCGGCGGCGGGCGTGACGTCAGCCCAGGGGGCGGGGCGCCGCCGTATAAAGCGGCGGCGCGGCGGTGAGCGGTTCATTCATAAAAAGCGGAGACCGGGGGAAGCGGCGGGAGCGTCACCGGCACTTTGCACCGGCGGAGCGGATGTACCGGGGCTCGTAGCGGCTTGAACCGGAGCCTGGGAAGGGATTTACCGGAGCTCATAGCAGCCAACCGGGACCTTGCACCGCAGAACCGGAGCTTGGGAACGGATATACCGGGGCTTATAGCGGCGAACTGGGACTTTGTACCAGCGAGCCGGAGCCTGGGAACGGATGAACCGGGGTTTGTAGAGGCGCACCGGGGCCTGGGACGGATACACCGGGGCTTTGTACCGGCGAAACGGAGCCTGGGACGGCTGCACCGGGACTCTGTACCGGCGAACCGGGGCTTGTAGAGGCGCAGCGGAGCCTGGCACGGACGTACTGGAGCTTATAGCGGCGAATCGGAGCTTGTAGCAGCGCACCGGGACTTTGCACCGGCGAGCCGGAGCCTGGGACGGGCGCACTGGGGCTTCCCGCGGGACGGTAGACCGGAGCGGGACCCTTGCACCGAGAGCTTCTCCCCCCCTCTCCAAGCCCCGCGTCTAACGCGCCGCTAAAACCGTTGCGCTCAACCGGCGCGGGGGCGAACAGAGGAGCGGGGGTTGCTCGGTAAACCGGGATGCCGGTGGCCTGACCCGCAGCCTTGGCGTGGCGGGGCGGCCCCCGCGCCCCCGGGGCCATGTACCAGGGTTTCCCCGGTGACTACGACTCGGGATCCCGCTGCAGCTCCTCGCCCTCGGCCGAATCCCAGTACCTCTCCTCGGTCGATTCCTTCGGGAGCCCCGCGGCGGCGGCGGCCGCGCAGGTGAGCGGCGCCGAGGGGGCGGGGTCGTGCGTAAACGCGTGACGCGCTGGAACCCTCCGTGATGACGCGGCGCACGTACGGCGCGCGCGGGTTTATTTTGGAACGCGGCGGCCGCCCCCTGTTGCTAAGGGAGACGGGGAGGGGGCGGGAGATGCGCGCGCGGGGGACACGCCTCCTCCTCGCATGGCCACTCCCCCGCACCGCCTGGACACGCCCCCTACTCAGCTGACCACGCCCGCTCCCCGCGCGGCTGCGGCGAGCGTGGTTGGGGCTCGTCCCACGCGTGAACCGGAGGGGGGGTGTATCCCCCTTCCCCCGTGTCCCGGTGCAACCTGGGGGGCAGATGCTTCTCCGTTGGTTCAGGCGCCCCCTCCCCGTGGAAATTTGGGGGGCGGGGGCCATGTATATCCCCCCTCCCCCCGTGCAACCAGTGCATATCCCCCCCTCTGCCGAATTCCAGTTAAACTGGGGAAGGGGGTGCTCGTTGCCCCCCCCAATTTCTATGTGGAATTTGGGTACTGTGTGATTTGAGGGGTGCGGGGGTGTCCCCTCAGGGTCCCGCGGCAGTGTGTGGGTCCTGGTGCAAAGAGGGGCGCTGGGGGCAGGCACGGGGTGTCCTGGTGCAGTGAGTGGGGGGGTGCTGCCAGCTGTAAACAGCTGGAGGCAGAAGGCACCCCTGGGGGGATGGGGGTACCCTGAGCTGAGTGCTGGGGCCCCCTCATGCGATACGGCCGGGGGGGTTTGCATGTTGGTGCACGAGTGCCGGGGTCCTTGGGCATCAGTGCGGGTGGGGCGGCCTTACACGTTGTTGTTGGGGACAAGTGTCATATGATGGTGTTGGGGCTCTTGCACGTCGGTGCCAGGGGCGCCAGGCCGTGGGGTGGGAGGTTGGCGCTGCCAGCCCCACCCATGGGTGCTGCCAGGCAGGGTCTCACCCTTCGCCCTCGCCACCTCTGCAGGAGTGCAGCGGCCTGGGGGACATGCCCGGCTCCTTCGTGCCCACGGTGACGGCCATCACCACCAGTCAGGACCTGCAGTGGCTGGTGCAACCCACTCTCATCTCCTCAGTGGCCCAATCGCAGCCCCCGGGGGCACCCATGGCACACCCCCCCCCACCCGTCGATCCCTACGACCTCCCGGGACCCAGCTACTCCACACCGGGCATGGGTGCCTTTGCCACAGGGCCGGCGGCGCCACCAGCACGTCCCACCCGCGCCCGGCCCCGGCGCAGCCGCGAGGAGACGGTGAGTGGCATCGCCGTGGGGTGGGTGGGGAGGGAACCTGGAGGGTGGTGTGGGACCGTGGGGACATGGGTGGCAGCTGACTGATGGTCCTGTCCCTCTGGCAGCTGACGCCAGAGGAGGAGGAGAAGCGCCGGGTGCGGCGGGAGAGGAACAAGTTGGCAGCAGCCAAGTGCCGTAACCGGCGCCGGGAGCTGACTGATCGGCTGCAAGCGGTGAGTGCTCGGGGACACGCTGGGGATGGTGGTGCCACCGCGGCTGGGGGTGGCTGAGGGGAACAGCAGTGGCTCCCTGGGATGGTGATGTCCCCAATGGCTGGGGACACCACAGGGGATGAGTCAATGTCTGTGAGGGTAGGTCCCCAGGAGAGCTTGGGGACAGGCCATGGGGACCTTGGAAGGGGATAGGGAGCAGATAGGGACAGTGGTGTCCCCAGGACTGAGGGAGATGGATGATGCTGATGTCACCAGGACTTTGACATTTTGGACGGGGACAGCTCGATGTCCGTGGATGCGGATCCAGGGGAGCTGCAGTTGTTGGTGTCCCCAGTACCAAGGGGCACTGGAAGGGGACAATGATGATGCCATCAGAGCTGGGGACATCACGGGGGGACAGACTGATGCCTGTAGACCTTGATTCCAGGGAGCTGGGGACACTAGATGAGGCCAGTGGTATCCCCAGAACCAAGGGTCACTGGAGGGGTTGATGTCCCCAGGACCTGGCTGTGTTGGAGGGGACAGTCTGTGGGGGCTGTTGTATGGGGATAACAGTGTCCCCAGGATCAAGGGACACTGGAAGGTGACAATGATGTCCCTGGGAATGTCAGAGCAGGACAGGCCAGTTTGACTATGAAGCTAGGGACATTGGAGAGAGGTGACAATGTCCTTCGGGAGCTGGGGACCTTGGAGGGGGACAGTCTAGTCTGAGAATGATGACATCGTAGAGGACCAAGACTGTACCCAGGAGGTGGGGACATCAGAGGGGACAGACTGATGCCCAGCAATGTTGGAAGATGAGGATATGTCCCAAAAACTAGGGATGTCAGTGAAGAGGACCCTCCTGACAGCTGGGGATGGCAAAGGGGGCAGGTCAATGTCCAGAGGGAACAGTGATGTCCCCAGCTTCTGAGGACATCAGAGGGGACAGAGTGATGCCTAGGGATGTCTGAGGGGGACAATGCCACCCCTAGGAGAAGGGGACACAGATGCTGGAGGAGGAGGGGGGTGCCATCCCTGGGAGCAGGGGACATCAGAAGGGGACAGATGGGTACCCAAGGGTCCTGGAGAGGGACAATGTTGTCCCCAGAAGTGAGGGATATCAGAGGGGGAGGCAGTACAGGGACACTGGAGGGGGATGACACTGTTCCTGGGAGCAGGGGACATCAGAGAGGGACAGATCAACACCAAGGGATGCTGGAGGGGGGGGACACCAGAGGAGGGTGTAGGGACACCAAGGGGTGCCGGAGAGAGGAACGAGCTCATCCTGGAGGCCACGGGAGGGTGATGTCCCCAGGGCTGGGGGGGAGATGGGGACAGCAGTGTCCCCTGCAGCCCATCTCACCCCACCCCGCTCCCACCCCAGGAAACGGACCAACTGGAGGAGGAGAAAGCTGAGCTGGAGTCAGAGATCGCCGAGCTGCAGAAGGAGAAGGAACGGCTGGAGTTCGTCCTGGTGGCCCACGCTCCGGCCTGCAAGCTCCCCTTTGAGGACGTCGGCTCCTTGGGTGCCGGCCCCGCCGAGGTGAGCACCCTGGGCAAGGAAGAGCCGGCGGGGACCGTCGCCTTCCTACCCCCGGGTCCGTTCCAGCCGAGTGCCCAGGGCCCCTTCCCCAGCTGCTGCTTCGCACCCGGGGTCCCCTCAGGGCCACCTAACCCATCCTATACGTCTTCGTTTGTGTTCACCCACCCAGAGGGAGCCACCTGCGGAGCCTCGCATCAGCGGAGCAGCAGCAGCGACCAGTCCTCGGACTCCTTGAATTCTCCCTCGCTCCTCGCGTTGTGAACGGGGTCCCTCCCCCCCAAAAAAATGGGCACCTCCTCCCTCCCTGGGTGGTGTTTTTTGGCTCCCCCCTCCTTTTTGTTTTTTTTTTTTTTTTTGATCAGTCGGCCCAGGGCTTGGGGTGTTGGTGAGGTTGAAGGGCAACTTCTGGTGCCTGGCTGTGGGTTGTCACTGATGGGGCCGCTGTGTTGGAGGTGTCCGTGATGTGTCTCCATCGTTCCCGCAGCATCCCAGCTGCTTTAGAGGTGTCTGGCCCCAATCCCCATCATCTCATGGGGGTACATGCAGCATCTCCATCACTTTTGGAGATGTTCCTGCCCAATTTCCACCACCCAGGCAAGGTTCCTGTGGTGTCTCCATCACCTTCAAGGTGTCTGTCCCCAATCCCCATCATCCTATGGGGGTTCATGCAAGCATCTCCATCCTTCTGGAGATGTTCCTGCCCAATTTCCATCACCCGGGCAAGGTTCCTGTGGTGTCTCCATCACCTTAGAGGTGTCTGTCCCCAATCCCCATCATCCTATGGGGCTTTATGCAGCATTTCCATTGCTTTGGAGATCTTCCTGCTCAACTTCTATCCACCTGGGAAGGTTCCTTTGTCATCTCCATTGCCTTAGAGGTGTCTGTGCCTGATCCACACCATCCCATGGGGCTTTACACAGCATCCGCATCCCTTTGGAGATGTCCATGCCTGATTTCCACCACCCTGGAAATGTCCCTGTGGTGTCTCCATCACCTTAGAGGTGTCTATCCCTGATCCCCATCATCCTGTGGGGATTCACGCAGCATCTCGTTCACTTTGGAGATGTCCATGTCTGACCTCAATCTCCCCAGGAAAGTTCCTGTGGCATCTGTGACACCTTAGAGGTGTCTGTGCCTGATTTCTGTTGTCCTGGGGAGGTGGGGGGTGTGTGTGTCCCTGTGCCATCTCCATTTTGGAGATGTCTGTGCTGGATCTCACTGACCCTGGGAAGGTCCCTGTGTCATTTCTGCTATGCTGGAGATGTCAGTGTCATCTCCATCATCCCAGGGGGAGTCCATGTGGCATCTCCTTCACCCTAGAGGTGTCCATGCCACATCTCCATCTCCCTTGGAGAGTTCCTGCAGCACCTTCATCACCTTAGAGGTGTCTGTGCCACAGCTGCACCATCTTGTGGGGCTCTTCACAGCATCTCCATCACCCTGGAGCTGTCACTGCTGTGTCCCTATTGCCCCAGGGGGGTCTTTGCAGCATCTTCATCACCCTGGAGGTCCCTGTGCTGCATCTCCACCATCCTATGGGGCTCCTTGCAGCATCTCCATCACCCTGGAGATGCCCCTACCAAATCTCTATCACCCTGGAGTGTGTGGGGAGGTGTGTCCATGTGCTGCCTCCCTTTCCCCTCACGGTGTCCATGTCCACATGCCCCTCGGGGGTCCCAGCCCCCACCCCCCTGATGCTGGGTCTCCAGGTGAACTCTCCAGCACCCACAGTGTTGGGTGGAGTCCCATCCTGCTTGTCCCCCACCCAACTGTGAACGGCTCTGCCCCCTCCGCCTTCCTTGCACGGGTCCTGCCGGTGGCTCCGGTGTCCCCACCCCAGCGCTGTCCCTCTCTCGTGACCAAGCTTTGCCAGCGTTGACTATGTCCTCTCTCTCTATATTATATATATATTTTTGTTGTGCGGGGCTGCCAGCCCCCAGGAGATGTTTAATTTTTTATTATTATTATTATTATTATTATTATTGCCTGTGCTGTATTTGTGACTGTTCTGGGGCCAGCTTGGCCCCTGCGTCCGCGCTTGACCCATCCCAACGTGGCCAATAAAGCAGCTTCAGATCGGCCCCATGTCTCTTCTTTCTTGCCCTGAGGGTGGCACCACTGGCCACCGGACCTGTGGCTGCCGAGGGCTTCTTGTGGATGAAATGGGGTTGGGGATCTGCTGGGGGAAGGGGAGGGTGGGAGGTTGAGGAGTGCCCTAGGCCATGGGGTCTGGGGGGACGGAGAGGTGCAGGGAGCACCCAGGTGATGGGGGCGGGGGGGCTGCTGGGGACAAGTGGAGCCCCTGGGGGTGGTCCCTCAGGAGTAGGAGCTGTGGGAACCTGAGGACATGGGGGCCCTGGCTCAGAGACCCTTGGGGACATGGAGCCTGTGGGGGTTGCCTCCCCATTGGCCCCTCAGCCTGCCAATCAACTGTGAAGGTGGATGGGCCTAGCTGCCATTGCTAGCCAAGCCACGCCCCCTGTGCCTGCAGCCTCGTGGGCGGCCACCAGGGGGAGCCAGCGCTGAGCGACAGGGCGTCCTGCCCAGTTTGGGGGTACCCTGCTCAATTGGAGGGGGGTCCCTGCCCAGTTTGGGGAGTTCCTGCCCAGCCAGGTGCAATGGGGGGGGCCACGCTGTACATGCCAGGTTGAGGGGGTCCCCCCTGGCCCCCCCAGCCCTGCTGCAGGGGGGGGTTCCTTCCTTCCCCTGAGGCCTTGACGTCAAGTGCCTGGTGATTCACACTGGGGCTGGCACATGGGACATGCTGGGACATGCCAGGCCCCCCCTGGGGTGGGTGTCACCCCCCCTTGCACCTGGGTCTGCACTCAGGGACCACAGGGACAATGTGGGTCCACAGCTTCGCAGGGTGACATCCCTGTCCCCACGTGTCCCTGTGAGGTGGGACCCATCCCGACATGTCCAAGTGAGGTGACATCCCTGTCCCCACGTGTCCCTGCGAGGTGGGACCCATCCCCACATGTCCCAGTGAAGTGACATCCCCGTCCCCACGTGTCCCTGCGAGGTGGGACCCATCCCCACGTGTCCCTGTGAGGTGACATCCCTGTCCCCACGTGTCCCTGCGAGGTGGGACCCATCCCCACATGTCCCAGTGAAGTGACATCCCTGTCCCCACGTGTCCCTGCGAGGTGGGACCCATCCCCACGTGTCCCTGTGAGGTGACATCCCTGTCCCCACGTGTCCCTGTGAGGTGGGACCCATCCCCACGTGTCCCTGTGAGGTGACATCCCTGTCCCCACGTGTCCCTGTGAGGTGGGACCCATCCCCACGTGTCCCTGTGAGGTGACATCCCTGTCCCCACGTGTCCCTGTGAGGTGGGACCCATCCCCACGTGTCCCTGTGAGGTGACATCCCTGTCCCCACGTGTCCCTGCGAGGTGGGACCCACCCCCACGTGTCCCTCCACAGTCCCGTTGCCTCTGTGCGGTGACATCCCTGTCCCCATGTGCCTGGCCACGGTGACATCCCTGTCCCCACATTCCCACCCCCATGTCATAACCCCCCCCACCCCGATGCCGTCCCGTGCCCCATCCCTGTGTCTGTTCCCCCCCCCTCCCCCGGTCTTCCCGTCCCTTCCCGCCACCCCCACCCGGCGCTGCCGCTTCCGCCCCCGCCGCCACCGTCCCCTTCCCATGGCACGGGGACGGTGACCCTGGCCCCGCTCCTGCCGCGGCCGCGCCAGGGCCACTTATTTTTAGCCCTCGCTCCTTCCTGGCCGGATCCGGCACTCACTTATTTTTGACACGGGGGCGGGGGGGCACCCGGTGGCCCCATCCATAGTCCCCAACCCCCAGGCATGCTGAGACCTGATGAGCTTGTGGCAGCAGGGGGTGATGATGTTCTGGGGGTGGCAGGTGACAGGAGGGACACAGGGGTGGCCGTATCCTGTGTGTCCCCCCCTTTCTGTTTTCCAGCTCGGGGGGGGACACGCAGGTTGTCCCACAAAGCACCAGATCCGGGCGCCAGGGCAGGGTGTGGCGGGATGGAGCGGGGCCAGAGAAGCTCCGCCCCCCTCCCCGGGACCTGATCCTGCCCTTGGCCCAAGCCACCCCCCCCAGCTCCCTGACACCCTTCGGGGTCCACCCGGCTGTCCCCCCTCGTGCTGGGAAGGGCCATCGTGTCCCCCTGTCCCTGTGCCCCCCACCCTCGCAGTGGCTTCCCAGTGAGGCACTGGCGGCCCTTTCTGTCCTCCCCCCTCCTCCCGCTGTGGCCGGGGCCTCGCACGCGGAATCGGCTCCCGCACGAGGCATACGCCGTGTCCCCAGGGGTTGGGGGGGGCCCCCCCGTCCCCCGTCCCCACGGACGAGGACTGGCTGTGGCGTTAATTTACACCATTTATACACAGTTTGAGGGAGGAGGGGCTCGGAGCACGGGGCGCTGCACCCAGCACCAGGGTGCGGTGTGGCACCCACGGGTGGGTGCGGGAGCTCAGAGCCGGGCCTGCCCGGGGCGCTGGGGGTGCGGGCGGCGCAGGCGGAGGCGGGCGAGGCGGGGCAGGTGGAAGGGCAGGCAGCGCACCTCGCGCGTCGTCGCCAGCTCTGAGAAAAAAGCGCATTGGCGCGGCAGCCCCGGCTCGGCCTCGCTCTGCTCCAGGTCCTGCACCACCCCCAGGATCTCCTGGCGCGTCGTTTGGCCCCGCAACCCCCTCACGTCCAGCACCGCCGCCACGTGCTTCCGCCTGCGGGACGGGGGACGCTCAGGGAAGGGCAGGGGGCACACGGTGTCCCCTGGGAGAAGCGCGCAGCCAGATTTAGGGCGTCGCGGCACCGTGTGACGATGGTTTTAGGGCTGAGTCCCCATCCCGGCTTTAAGTGGTCCCAAGCGCAGCTGGGACTGGTTCTATTTAAAGGCCCTGAAGTGGCGACGTCCTGCCGGGCCTGCGCGTGCCACCGGTCCCCTGGGGGACACAGCGACTAGGAGGAGACTTGGCACTGGGCTGCAGCTGCTTCCCGGCGGGCGCAGCGGGGTGGGGGCTGACGGGAAGGACGGACGCAGCGTCCTGTCACCCTGCTTTGGTCCCCGTTGGGACACTGTGTCCTGCTGCCCCCCCCCCCCCCCCCCCCCAGCACTACGGGGAGGTGACATCTTGACTGCTTGTGGTGGCTCCGGGGACATGCGCCACCCCACTCTCTGTCCCTGTGGGGCCATGGTGGCCCAGCTGGCCCCACTGCCACCCCCCAGGCCACCACTCACCGGACGTCGGGGAAGTCCCTCACCAGGCCGCCCACCTCCATCTGCAGCGCCGCCGTGTCCTCCAGCACCAGCAGCTCCCGCAGCCGCGGCACCACCGAATCCAGCCAGGGCGAGGCCGAATCCTGCGAGAACCTCAGCGCCATCACCTCCTCCCAACCTGAGGAGCACCCAAGGGTGCTGTGGAGGGTGGGTGGGGGCTCTCACCAAGCGGCTGAAGAGCTCACGGAGCTGACGGGCTTCGTCACTGAGGCGGGCGGCCACCCGGGCGCGCATCTTGGCCGAGGTGCAGACCAAGCGGCCCTGCAGCAGCGGCCGCACGTACTCGATGAGCACCCGCCGGTGCACTTCGCTCACCAGCACCTGTGGCACAAGGCTCAGTGCAAGATGCTGGCCGCGGCCTTGACCCCACAGTCAAGGTGGGGGCAGCACCCACCTGGTAGGGCTCTGGGCGCAGCAGGCGCAGCTTCTGGGAGAAGCTGGTGATGAGCATCACGATGGTGTCGAAGGCGTCGGAGCTCGTCAGCCACTTGCGCTTCATCAGTTTGTTGAAGTAGGGCTGGGGGGGGTGGAGTGAGGAGGGGGACAGATGGTGTGGGCAGGTGTCCTGGCACCCATGGGTGACACCCTGGCTGGGGCTCAGGGGATGGGAGACCACCCAGAGCACTGCACCCATGGGTGCTGCCCAGCTCAGCACCCAACCAAGGGGCACCATGACCATTGCACCCATGGGCGTCACCCAGATCAGCACCCAACTGGTGGGCACCCTGCCCACACCCTGGTCCCCTCCCCAGGCCGTCCTGCGCTGCGTGGGCACCTTGAGGTCCTCGAAGAGGCGCTGGGTGAGGACATGGTTGCAGAGCCGGGTCACCTTGTCCAGGGCGGCGTGGGCCTGGCGCCGGGGCTCCTCGCTCTCCGGGTGCCCAAACTGTGCCAGGCGCTCGGTGAAGGTCCTGCCGCGGGGCGGTCAGTGGGTGCTGCTGGGGACCCTGAGCACCCCAGGGACCTGGGGGTGTGTGTGTGTGTGCTTAGGGTGGCCTCACCTGAAGGGGGGACAACAGTTGACCAGGGCGATGGCCCGGCTGGTGGCACCATCGGGTGGGGTGGCCTCACCGGGGGCCTCCAGGAACCGCTCCACCTTCCGCTGGAAACTGAGGGAGCTCACACGGGTCACCTGTGCTGGCACTTGGGGGACACAGCACCCAGGGAACCAAACACCCAGGGGACCTGGCACCCAGCAAACCCGGCACCCAGGGGACCTGGTGCCCAGGGGACCCAACACCCAGGGGGCCTGGTGCTCAGGGGACACAGCACCCAGGAGGGGACCCAGCACCCAGGGAACCCGACACCCAGGGAACCTGACACCCAGGAGACATAGCACCTGGGGCGCACCCAGCGTACCCAGGACCCAAGGGACCCGGCACCCAGATGCCACACTCATCCTGTGCCCCCCATGGCCACCCCAGCTCTGTCCTGTGGCTCCTGTTGCCCCACGCCTGGTGTCCCCACACACCCTCCTCACGTCCCCCACGTGTACCCCCCTTGTCACCTGCCCACCTGTGCAGGAAGGCCACCAGCACCCCCAGGAGGCTGTGTGCCATCTCCCTGCCAAATTCCGGGGTGATCTGGGGGGCTCGCTCCACGTGCGCCCGCAGCAGCTGTGGGCACGGGCACTGCTGGTTGGGGGGTGCATGGCCACCTGCCCACTGTTCCCCGGGGATGGCCACCACCATGGGGTGCCCTGGGATACCCACCACCCCACCAACCCCTTGGGGCACCTTGAAGGGGGTGCCTGGGCACCCTGCTGTCCCTTTGGGGTGCCACATGTCAGTGGATCCAGCACCCAGGGGACCCAGCGCCCAGGGGAGCCAGCACCCAGGGGAGCCAGCACCCAGGGGACCCGGTACCCAGGGGACCCAGCACCCAGAGGACCCAGCACCAAGGGAACCCAGCACCCAGGGGACCCAGCACCCAGGGGACCCGGTACCCAGGGGACCCAGCACCCAGGGGACCCGGTACCCAGGGGACCAGCACCCAGGGGACCTGGCATCAAGGGGACCCGGCACCCAGGGGACTGTGGGTCACCCCACCGAGTCCCCAGGGATGGCAGTGCAGGCCGGCTGGTGGCCTGTGGGCACCGTGCCCATACCCCGGTGACGCGGGTGGCCAGTCCCTCCTGCAGCTCCTGGCCGGTGGCCTCCTCAGCCCATGTGTCCTCGCTGAGCTGCAGCTCCTGTGCCACTGCCACCTCCACTTTCGCCTGGTGGTGGGCACAGAGTCCGTGGGTACAGCAAGCACAGGGACAGTGGCATCCCCTGCCACCCCCAGCCCTCTGCCTGTCCCGATGCCCATCCCGGTGTCACCATAGTGCCACCCTGGTGCCCGCCACATGCTTGCTCCAGTGCCACCCTGGTGCCCATCATGTGCCCATCACAGTGCCACCTTGGCGCTTGTCATGTACCTGTCCCAGTGCCACAATGCCCACTGTATGCCCATCCCAGTGCCACCCTGGTGCCCATCATGCTCCCATCCCAGTCCCCATTCCCCGCCCATCCTAGTGCCTATCCCAGTGCCGCCATGGTGCCCATTATGTGCCCATCCTAGTGCCACCACAACTCCCACTGTGTGCCTGTCCCAGTGCCACCACAGTGCCCATCATGTGCCCATCCCAGTGCCATCCCAGTCCCATCACATGCCCGTCCCAGTGCCACCCTGGTGCCCACCACGCTCCCATCCTGGTCCCCATTCCCCGCCCATCCCGGTGCCCGTCCCTGTGCCCACGGTGGTGCCTGTACCTTGACGGCAGCGATGCAGGAGCTCTCAAGGCTGCGTTGGGTCTCGGGGGGCAGGAGGGGCCCCAGCGCCTGTGCCTGCAGCAGGGCCCCCACCTCAGGGTGCCCCAGCACCTCCCTGCGGGCACAGGGACCTCACAGCACCCACCCCAGAGTGGCACTGAGGTGCCCAACACCCATGGCCCGGGGGACAGCCCTAGGGGTGCCCAGTGTGGCGAGGGCTCTCGTGGGTGCCACAGGGTGCCGAGCACGCCAGGCCTGCAGAAACTGTGGGGTCTCCCAGGTGCCCCAGGGCGCTGGTGGGTCCCATGGGTGACAGCGGGTGCCCGTGGGAGGGGTCTCACCTGGGGTAGGTGTTGCTGTGCCAGTCGAGCAGCAGGTAGAGGTCGGGCACAGCGAGGGGTCTCTGCGCCAGTGCACCCAGCTGCTGCGCCAGCGCCCGGTGGTACCCGCGGGCGTAGATGCCGAAGGCGCCGTACTCGGGGGGGTACGCAGGGGCCACGTGGCACCGCACGGCCCCCAAATCGCCCACCAAACGAGCCGCCAAGGCTGCCAAACGGGCCCCCAACCCGGCGGCAGGTGCCACCTGCGCCAACCTCTCTCCTGCCGCCCGTCCCACCGCTTCCTGCCAACGGCGCCGGAGGGCGCGCGGGCGCCCCGGGGTGCCTGGGGGGTGCTGCCGATCGGCCGCTTCCTCTTGTTCCAGCACCCGGATCACCAGGCGGAGAGGGGGGTAGGGGCGCCCGACGGGCACCGCTTCGCCCAGCACCGCCCAGAGCTGAGCCAGCAGCGCCTCGTAGAGCAGCGCCACGTCCCGCGCCTGGCGCCCGGCGGCGGGGACGGGGGACACCGAGGGGGATGCCGGGGACGTGGCTGCGCACTCGGCCTCCAGCGCGATGATTTGCTCATCGGCTGCCACCAGCTCCCGCCGCTGGATCAGCTCCAGGATCTCCAGCACTTTAAGGGGTGGGGGGGCACCCATGGGTGTTCTGATGGCACCTTGAGGCCACCCAGGGCCCGTGGCACCAGATGACGATGGCCCACTCGCCATGTCCCCTGTGTCCCACAAGCCTGACAGCATCCTTCCATGTCCTGTGGCCCCACGGCCCCATGCCCACGCCCCACATTCCATGGTCCCCACGTCCTCTTATGTCCCCACATCCCCGTCCCCTTGTTCCCTTGTCCCTGTCCCCATGTCCCTGTCCCCTTGTCCCCATCCTGTCCCCTTGTCCCTATGTCTCCATTCCCACATCCCCATCCACTTGTCGCCATCCCCATGTCCCCATCCCCTTGTCCCCATGTCCCCATTCCCACGTTCCTGTCCCTTTGTCCTCTTGTCCCCATCCCCATGTCCCCTTATCCCCATCCCCACGTCCCCATGCCCTTGTCCCCATCCCCACATCCCCATGCCCCCAAGTCCCACATCCCTTTATCTCCTTGTCCCCACTCCCACACGTCCCGCACCCCCCACATCCCCAAGTCCCACGTGTCCCCCCCATCCTGCCCCCGCCCCCCAATCCCCCCTCACCCGAGAGCGGCTCCCTGGCCCTGCCGCGTCCCTCCTGCCGCTGTCCCCCGCTGTCCTGGTCCCCGTCGGACACCCCGTCACTCTCGGCTGTGGGTGAGCGCTCGCCCGCGGACCCCCGCCGGCCCCGTGTCCCCAAGGCCAGCCGCAGCAACGAGCTGCGCTTGGGGACCGTCCTCTCCGCCAAGGCCTCCACGCTGGCCTTCCGCCGCCCCGGCAGCCGCCGCAACAGCCCGAAATCCTCCGACCGCCGCCGCGCGTGGCTGCCGTCCCCGTCGCTGTCTTTGGGAGGGACGCGGCGGGCGCGGCCGAAGGGTGCCAGCCCCACCAGCCGCTCCAGGGTGGCCCGGCGGCGGTAGCGGCTCTCAGGGTTGGCGGCAAAGGGGTCGCCATCCTCCTCCTCCTCCCTGGGGGGTTTCTTCAGCAGCGGCATGGCCTGCAGGGTGGCACCGAGCACCAAGGCTGGCACCCAAAGGGCAGCTGGGACTCGGGGGGGTGGCACCCTGACCCCCCCCCCAGACCCAGGGTGGCACCTGCAGCTTCTCCCAGCAGATGGGGTGGCACCGGGCAGCCCCCAGCAGCCCCCCCCACCCCCATGAATGTGCAACCCCCCCCGTGCGCACCCTGCGAGCTGCACGACCCTCTCCGCACACTCCATGAGCACCCACACCGAGGGTGCACACCCCTCCCTGCACTCCCCCGTGACCCCCCGCACCCTTCCACGTGCACCCCGCGAGCGTGCAAACTGCTGCAGGCACCCCGCCGTGTGCAACCCCCCTCCCCGCCGTGGCCCAGTTGGGTGCCCGCGGCCCTTGTGGCACACGTACCCCCGGCAGCAGACGCGGGTCGTGACACCGGGTGCTGTGGTAGTGACACTGGGTGCTGTCACGGTGACACCAGACGCTTTGATGGTGACTCCAGGTGCTGCGATGGTGACTCCAAGTGCTGTCACAGTGACACCGGGCGCTGTGGTGGTGACACCCGGCGCTTTGATGGTGACTCCAGGTGCTGTGATGGTGACTCCGGGTGCTGAGCTGGTGACACTGGGTGCTGTTGCAGTGACACCAGGCACTGTTGTGGTGACAGACACCGGGCACTGTGACGGTGACACCGGGTGCTGTGGCGGTGGTGGCCACACCAGGCGGGCAGTGGCCGGGGGGTTTCCTGAGGAAGCGCCTCCCCGGTGTGGCCTCCCACACCGGGGCAGGGTCAACCCCGGTTCCGCTGGGTCACCAGGGACGGGGAGAAAGGGGGGGGACTAGGGGGGGACCTCCCATTGCAGGGCCATCACCCCCGGGCATGGTGAGGGGACGGGAAATGGTGGCACCGGGGGGGCTCTGATGGCACTGGGGTGGCACAGGGGAACCTGGGCATTGGACCGGACAAGACCCCCGTGGCACAGGGGGACCCCACAGGGCACAGGGTGACCCCACGTGTGCCACGGACAGGACCCCAGTGGCACAGGGGACCCCATGGGGCACCGGGACAGGACCCCAGGTGGCACAGGGGGACCCCACAGGGCACAGGGAACCCCATGGGGCACAGGGCACCCCACGGGACAGGGGGACACTGATGTGACACGGGGAGGGGATAAGGGACCCCAGCATGTTGTGGTGACACAACCCCCCATGGCACAGGGGTCCCGTGGGATGGGATGAGGCCCCGGATGACACAGGGGGACCCCACATGGCACAGGGGGACCCCGGTATGGCACGGTGACAGGGCTCCGGGGGCACATGGGGACACGGGCGTGGCAGAAGGATGGGACCCGTGTGGCACAGGGGGACCCCAGATGGCAGCGGGACAGGACCCCAATGGCACAGGGGGAAGCCACGGGGCACAGGGGGACCCATCGGTGTCACCCCCCGGCCCCGGGGGGGCACACGGGGTCCCCGGCCCAGCGCCCAGCACCACGTGACGCCCTGTGTGTCCGTGTCCCCTCGTGTCCCCGCCAGCTCACGTGACGTCGAGCCCCTCCCCGCGCCACCACCGCCGGGCACTCAGGGGTTAACGCCCCCTCCCCGTCCCACTCCGGTCGCCGCCGATTGGTCAGCACAGCAGCCAATCGAAGAGGCGCGCTGGCGCGGGCCCTGCCCCCGCCGGGGGGGCGGGCCGGGCTGTCTCCATGCCTCGGCATAGCCAATGGGAAGGAGCCGCGGCCGCGCCCGGCGGCTCGTGATTGGCCAACGCGCCGGTGGGGAGGCGGGACCGGCCCCGCCCTGACGCTCCTCTTAAAGGCAAAGGGAGGGGCAGTGGCCTCCAGTGCCCTCCCCGTGCCCCCGCCGCGCCCCACGCGGGTCCGTCCCACGGGCCCAATTCTGCAGCCCCGCACGCCCAAGCCCCCCGGCACCCCCCGCCAGCCCCCACCCTAAATACCCCCCGCCCCTAAATGCCCCCGCCCCCCCAAACGCGCCGCTGCCCCCAGGCGCCCCCTCCCTGAACGCCTCCTTTAAGGCTCCTTTAAGGGGCGTGGCCACCCCCGCGGCGCAGCCCCGCCCCGCCCAGCCCCGCCCAGCCCCGGTCCCGCTTCCGGTTCCGGCCCGGCCCGGCCCATGGCCGCCCCCGCCGCCGCCCGCCCCTAGGGCTCCCCCGCCCGGGCCCGGCCCGGCCCGGCCCCGGCTCCGCCTTCGTGCGCCCGGCCATGAGCCGCTGGTAGCGGCCGCGCCCGGTGCGCCCGGCCCGGCCCGGGCCTTGCCCGAGCCCCGCCGGTCCCGAGCCTCCCCCCCCCGGGCCCCGAGCCCCGGCCCCGCGGGTCAAGATGTCTTCGCGCTCCGCCCTGGCGGCGGGGAACGAGCGGAACGCGGACACGGTGAGGGGGGGCCGTGGGCCGGGGGGGGGGGCGGGGCGGCTGGGGCCGGGCCGGGGGGGCGAGTTTGTATCGGGGGTACCGGGGAGGGGAGTCTGTTGGTGCCGGGGGGGAGCACCGGGGGGGGCCGGCTGGTACCTGGGGGGGATGGTTTATACCGGGGAGGCACCGGGAGGGGCCCGGTTGTACCGCGGGAGTGTCGGTTTGTTACCGGGGGGGCGCTGGGCAGATGCTGGGCCTCCCAGTAAGCGGGAATGGGGGGGTTGGGGGGCTACTGGTGTGACTGGGGGGACCCTGGTGATCCTACGGCCGGGAAGAGGGGGGCACACCAGGGGCAGCGGAGCCCCACCCCCCGCCCGTCTTCGGTCACCATCGGGGGAACCCGGGCGTCCGGGCACCTGCGGGTGAGGCCAGGACGCGGCCCCGGAGCCGGTCAGGCCGGATCTGTCCCCACCCCACCGGCCGGGGCAGCGTCCACCCCCAGGGGCCTTTGGGTGCTGGGGGCCGGGGGAGGCACCCCTGTGATGAGCTGGGGGGGGTCTCAGCTGTATAAATCACCCCTGTGATGAGCTGGGGGGGGTCTCAGCTGTATAAATCACCCCTGTGATGAGCTGGGGGGGGTCTCAGCTGTATAAATCACCCCTGTGATGAGCTGGGGGGGGTCTCAGCTGTATAAATCACCCCTGTGATGAGCTGGGGGGGGGTCTCAGCTGTATAAATCACCCCTGTGATGAGCTGGGGGGGGTTCTCAGCTGTATAAATCACCCCTGTGATGAGCTGGGGGGGGGTTCTCAGCTGTATAAATCACCCCTGTGATGAGCTGGGGGGGGGTTCTCAGCTGTATAAATCACCCCTGTGATGAGCTGGGGGGGGGGTTCTCAGCTGTATAAATCACCCCTGTGATGAGCTGGGGGGGGTCTCAGCAGCACACGGCCTCCATGTGATGAGCTGAGGGAGTCTCAGCAGTACCAGTCACTTGTGTGATGATCTGCGGGGGGGTCTCAGTTGCGTGTGTGTGTCTGTGTCCCCCCTTCCTCTTCCCCAGCTTGTGGGCCTGGGGGGCAGCCGCTCGGAGAAGGGCTCAGCCTGGTCCAGCCGCTCGCTGGGCGCCCGCTGCCGCAACTCCATCGCCTCCTGCCCCGAGGAGCAGCCCCACATCGGCAACTACCGCCTGCTGCGCACCATTGGCAAGGGCAACTTCGCCAAGGTCAAGCTGGCCCGGCACATCCTCACCGGCCGTGAGGTGGGGGGGCATCCCTTGGGGTCGTGGGGGTGATTAGAAGGAGGGCAGGGGGCAACTAGGGGGTGATGGGAGCTCTGGGGTGACTTGGGGGGGGGAGAAATGGGAGTCCTGGGGGTGATTAGAAGGAGGGCAGGGGGCAAGTGGGGGGAGATGGGAGGTGTGGGGGGACTTGGGGGGGTACTGGGGTGCAATTGGAAAGAGCTGGGGGGAGAAATGGGGATCCTGGGGTAGGTGGGTGACCCCAGAGGGGTTACGGGGAGACCTGGGCAACTGGGAGGGGAATTGCAATGCTAGGGGGCAGATGAGTGTGCTGGGGGGGTCTGGGGTAACTGCCAGTGCTGCCCCCCTTGTGTCCCCGCCTCGTGTTCCCCCACCTCACCCCTGCTTCCTTCCTAGGTGGCCATAAAAATCATTGACAAGACACAGCTGAACCCCACCAGCCTCCAGAAGGTGTGGGGGGGTCGGAGGGTGGTGGGTGCACAGGATGGGGGGCACCCTCCTGGGCATGGGGCGTTGGGGGTCCAGACTTCCCTCACCACTAATGCCTTCCCCTCCCCCCCCAGCTCTTCCGGGAAGTTCGCATCATGAAGGGGCTGAATCACCCCAATATCGGTGAGTGACCCCTCCACTAGGGACGGGGGGGCACCCATGGTGGTGGGGGCACTCGTGGGTGCCTGTGTTGACACACACACCCACCCTCCTACCCCCAGTGAAACTGTTTGAGGTCATTGAGACGGAGAAGACGCTGTACCTGGTGATGGAATACGCCAGCGCTGGTGAGACCCCCCCCGGCACCCCGAACCCCCCTCTGGGTGCTCCCCAGGGTGTTGGGGTGGGCTTTGGGGGTGCACCCAGGGGTCTAGTGGGGGGCATGGCACCCACCTTGGCCGGGGGGGTGGGGGGTGCCATGCCTGGGGTGGGGGGTGCAGGCACCCGCTGGGGGTGCTGTGCCTGGGGTGGGCACCCATGGGTGTCCCCACAGGTGAAGTGTTCGACTACCTCGTGTCCCATGGGAGGATGAAGGAGAAGGAGGCGCGGGCCAAGTTCAGACAGGTGGGGGGGCACTGGGGGGTGATGAGGGTGGGGCGTAGGTGGGTGGGGACAGTGTAGGGGTGCTGGCGTGGGGCTGGGGACAGTGGGGGGGGGCTGAGCACAGTGGGGGTGTTGGTGACAGTGTGGAGCTGGCATGGGGCTGGTGACAGCTGGGGGCACTAGGGACGGGGAGGCCATGTGGCACAGTGGTGGCGTTGGTCTGGGGACGTTGAGGGGGGCAGGGCTGGCACGCGGCGGCCACACGTGGGCAAGATCGATCCCCCCTGGGGCCACTGGCTGCGGCATTGATTGGGGTGGGTCGAGGCGGGGGGGGGCACTGCGGAAGGGCCAGGGCTGGTGGCTGTGGGGCCAGCGGGCACTGGGGCCACCCCTGCTGATGCTGGCCCTGTCCCCAGATTGTCTCGGCTGTGCACTACTGCCACCAGAAAAACATCGTCCACCGCGACCTCAAGGTGGGACCCAGTTGCCCCGTGGTGGCCCTGGGCAGGGGACTGTGGGGTGCCCGGTGGTGGCAATACCCTGTGCTGAGCCCCTCCCGGTGGCCCTGTGTCACAGGGGGGGCCTGGTGTGGTGCCCAGCCCAGTGTCCTTGTCCTGGTGTCTCAGTGTCCCTGTGCCAGACATGGTGCCTGTCTCGGTGTCCCTGCACCCATCCCAGTGCCCCCATCCCACTGTCCTTGTACCAGACATGGTGCCGGTCCCAGATGTGCTCCCTGTCCCAGTGTCCGTGTCCCACATGTGCTCCCTGTCCCAGTGTCCCTGTGCTGGACACAGTGCCCATCCTGGTGTCCCTATACCCCACGTGGTGCGTGTCCCGGTGTCCCTGCACCACACACGGTGCCTCTTTACCATCCGTGTGCCTGTCCCGGTGCCCGCAGGCGGAGAACCTGCTGCTGGACGCCGACGCCAACATCAAAATCGCCGATTTTGGCTTCAGCAACGAGTTCACGTTGGGCTCCAAGCTGGACACTTTCTGCGGGTCCCCCCCCTACGCCGCCCCCGAGCTCTTCCAGGGCAAGAAATACGATGGCCCCGAGGTCGATATTTGGAGTCTGGGCGTCATCCTCTACACCCTGGTCAGCGGCTCTTTGCCCTTTGATGGCCACAACCTCAAGGTGGGCAGCAGGGACGGGGCAGCGTCCCCTCCTGTCCCTGCCCCGGGGTGTGGAGCGGTGCCAGGGTGGGGGTGCCCCCACCCTAACCTGTGTGTGTCCCCCACACGCTGCCAGGAGCTGCGGGAGCGGGTGCTGCGGGGCAAGTACCGGGTGCCCTTTTACATGTCGACCGACTGCGAGAACATCCTGCGCCGGTTCCTGGTGCTGAACCCAGCCAAGCGCTGCACCCTCGAGGTGAGGGGGGGGGCTGGATATGGGGGGGCTGGGGCCAGCCCAGCTGGTCCCACCCCAATGGGCCACATTCCTTGACCCACCCTGTAGGCATCCCCAAGCTGCCTTCCCCTTCCCAATGTTCTTAATTAGCCCAATTAGCTCTAGGGCTAACTGTAAGCTGTTGGCGCCTGTGGGTGGGTGGGCAAGGGCAGGATGTGGCCACGCCACGTCCTGGCTGGAGCGTCTGGCGGGGGCAAAGCACCCCAGGGTGATGCTGCAGGGGGGGTAAATCAGGAGGGTGCCCGGTGCTCAGAGCACCCTGTGGTGGCACGCATGTCACCCCTGTGTCGTCATGTCGTGTCCGTGCCCCCCCTCCGCTGCCCCACAGCAAATCATGAAGGACAAGTGGATCAACATCGGCTATGAGGGTGATGAGCTGAAGCCCTACAAGGAGCCCGAGGAGGATTTTGGGGACACCAAACGCATCGGTGAGGGCGCTGTGTCACCCTGGCACCCCGGGATGGGGAGGGCTGGTGCTCGGCGGTGCCCCCCCTCACTGTCCCTGCTCCCTGCAGAGGTGATGGTGGGGATGGGCTACACCCGGGAGGAGATCAAGGAGTCCCTGAGCAACCAGAAATACAACGAGGTTACAGCCACCTACCTCCTGCTGGGCAGGAAGAATGAGGTGAGGTGACAGAGGGCAGGTGACAGGCGGTGACACTGATAGCCGTGCCTGGGGACACCGAGTGATGGGTTGCTGCCGGGCGCAGGTGGAGGCAGAGTCGCGGACGGGCAGCAGCCTGTCCCTGGCCCGGGTGCGGGCACCCAGCGAGGCGGCCAACGGCACTGGCAAGACGGTGACGCACAGCAAGAGCCAGCGTGGGGCCACCACCTACCACCGGCAGCGGCGGCACAGCGACTTCTGTGAGTGGCCACTGGCCTCTGGCACAGGCAATGGGCCACGTGGGGTGGGGGGCATCACGCTTGTGGGGTGGGCGCCATGCTGGGGATGTACAGGGCGGGGGGGGGGGGGGGGCACCCAGTTTGGTGTCTGTGGGGCGTGGAGTGGGCTACGCTTCGTGCCTGTGGGGTGCGGGGGGACTGGAGGGGTCTGTGGGGGACTGGGAGGGTTCTATAGGGGGCTGGGGGGGTTTGGGGGGGCTGGGAGGCTTCGATGGGAGGTTGGGGTGGGCTGGCAGGGGTCTGGAGGGGTCTATGGGGAGCTGGGGGGGCTTGCGGGGGTCTATAGGGTTCTGGGGGTGTCTGTGGGGAGCTGGGGGGGCTGGGAAGGATCTATAGGGGATTGGGGGGGTCTATAGAGGGTTGAGGGAGCTGGGAGGGATCTATAGCGGGCTGGGGGGGTCTGTGGGGGGCTGGGAGGGATCTATAGGGCAAAGAGTGGGGTATGCTCTGTGCCCCTGGGGTGTGGGGCAGGGGGGGGCTCCCTCTTCCCCATCCTATGGGGTGGCAGAAACCCCCCCCCCGCCCCAGCACATTGGGCAGCACCGTGACTCCAGACCGTGCCCCAGGGGGGTGTTTTCAGGGTGGGGGGCAGGCAGGGCTGCCTGCCGCTGCCCGTTTCCCCTCCGTGACCCGCCCTCCTGCCCGCAGGCGGCCCCTCACCCGTGCCTCTGCACCCCAAGCGCAGCCCCACCAGCGCGGGCGACGCGGAGCTGAAGGAGGAGCGCATGCCCGCCCGCAAGGCCAGCTGCAGCGTGGGGGGGTCGGGCCGCGGGATGCCCCCCTCCAGCCCCATGGTCAGCAGCGCCAACAACCCCAACAAGGCCGAGATCCCCGAGAGGCACAAGGACGGCGCCATCAATACGGTGGGGGGGGTGGGGGGGGAGGTTTGGGGGCTGGGGGAGTGGGGGGGGGGCACCTGTGGGGATGCTAAGTGGGGGGGCACCCATAGGGCTGGGAGCTGGCGTGTGGGGGGCGTGCTGACAGCACGGGACACCCGGTGCCTCCACAGACCAACCTCCCCTCGAGCGTGATGGCGCGCAGGAACACTTACGTCTGCACCGAGCGCCCGGGCGCCGACCGCCACTCGCTGCTGCCCAACGGCAAAGAGAACAGGTCTGGGGGGGGAGTGTGCGAATGCCGGGGCCTCCCCTATAACCCCGAACTCCGCCTTAACGCCCTCTTCCTCCTCCTCTTCCTCCCCCACAGCTCCGTCACCGGCCGGGTGCCCCCGGCATCCCCCTCCAGCCACAGCATCGCCGCCGCCTCCTCGGAGCGGGCCCGCCTGGCGCGGGGCACCGCCGGCCGCAGCACCTTCCACGGCGGGCAAGTCCGGGACCGGCGAACGGGGGGGGGGCCCAACGGCCCCCCTGCTTCTCCGACGTTGGCCCCTGAAGCTTCGCCTTTGCCCCAGAGCCGCTCGCGGGCCACCTCCAACCTTTTCAGCAAGCTGACCTCCAAGCTGACCCGCAGGTGAGGGGGCCACGGGCGCCCTGCCCGCTGCCGGCGCCACCCTCCTCTTCCTCACGCTGCTTCTTTCTCTTCCAGGGTCACTCTTGACCCCTCTAAGCGGCAGAGCTCTAATAGGTGCGTCTCGGGCACCCCCACGCCTCCAGGAGCCAAAATCAGTAAGTGCCCGGCCTCACCGGCGCTTGCCACGGGGCCTGGCCCAGTGCCCGACCCAGTTCCATCCCTGTGCTGCCTGCACCCACCCCGGTGCTGTTCCAGCCCTGTCCTGGTGCCGCTGGTGTTTGGCCCAGTGCTCCCAGTGTCTGTCCTGATATTACTGGTACCCCGGTGCCTGTCCCCGGGCCACCAGTACACACAGTGGTTCACTGGTGCCACCAGCACCACCATGGTGCCTGTCCCAGTGCCAGTCCTCGTTTCGCCATCCCGGTGCCATTCCAGCCCTGTCCTGGTGCTGCTGGTGTTTGGCCCAGGTCTCTCCCAGTGTCTGTCTTGATGTTACTGGTACTGCAGTTCCCATCCCAGTGCCACCAGTACCCACACACTGGTCTCCTGGTGCCACCAGCACCCCACCCCAGTGACTGTCCCGGTGCCACTGGCTGTGCTTCGCTCCTCTCCCTTCTCTCTTTCTGCCTCTCAGCCTTTGCTGCTGCTGGGGGGGTTTGGGGGAGGGGGGGGCATGGGGGTGCACTGTTGGGTGTCCCCCAAATTTGGGATGCTGCCCCCCCCCTTTCGAGCTGGGGGTGATGCCCCCCCAATTCCTCATTACTTTGGGGTAGGGGGTGTCCCCAGAATAGGAGTGGTGTCGTCCCCAGAATGGGTGTGATGTGCCCCCCAAAATCAGGGGGGTGCCCCCCCAGCCCAAGGGCCATGACCTTGCCCAGATGATGGCACCTGAATTGGGGACTGTGGCTCCCCCTGCCAAAATGGGGTACGAAGACCCCAAAATGGGAACTAGACCCCGACATCAGCCCTGGGGGGGAGGTGTTGGCCCTGAAAGGAGGGTGCTGCCCCCCAAATTGGTGTGAAATGGGGGGGTGGGGGGTGGAAGTGGCTTGGAGGGCCCCCCCCGATGTGTGTGTCTGTTCCCCCTCCCTCCTGCAGGGTCGCAGACGAACCTGAGAGAATCGGGGGACCTGCGCTCACAAGGTGGGTGCCGATGCCTATGGGTGGGTGTCCCCATACCCACCCCCCCCGTGCCCCATAGCCCCTATACCTGCCCCCCAGCCCCCTGCCTGTGCCGTACCCACTCTGCCCTGTGCCCCATAGTCTCTATACCTCCCTGCCCTGCCCACACCATACCCACCCCCTGGTGCCCCCCTGCCCACCCCACACTCACCTTTTCTCCCCGTCCGCTCCCCGCAGTTGCCATCTACCTTGGGATCAAAAGGAAGCCGAACCCCGGCTGCTCCGATGCCCCTGGCATGTGAAGGTGACGAGCGCCCGCCCGGCCGAGGCGGTGATGGCGGCGCTGCGACAGGCCACGCTCTCGGCCGGCTGCCGCGCCCGCCAGCCCCAGCCCTTCCTGCTCTCCTGCACCCACGACCGGGGGCCCAGCGAGCATTTCTGCCATTTCGAGGCCGAAGTTTGCCGCCTCCAACGCCTCGGCCTCCACGGCGTGCTCTTCCGGCGCTTGGCTGGCACCGCTGGCGCTTTCCGGGCCACCTTGGCACGTGTGGCCGGGCAGCTCCAGCTCTAGGGACTAGCGCCGGAGCTGGGACCCCCCCTGCCTCGAGGGGTGCATCCTGAGTGGGGTGGGGTGGGGGGAACTGGGACCCTTCCCTCCCCCAAGAGGTTACTGGCACTGGATCTGGCACCCAGGGCTCTGTCAGTGCTGGGACACAGCCCCCCCACGCCTGCATCAGCTTGGGGACACCCCACCCTGAGGATGCACCAGCTCCAGCACCCAGGGCTGTGTCGGCACCCTGACCCCCTGCCCCCCCTCCCCAGCCCCAGGAGCTGTCTTGGCACGGGGGGTTCTGCGGTGGATCCAGGTGTTCTCACCCCCTGCCGGAGGGCTGCGGCAGCTCTAGGGCCCTGCCCCGGGGGAGACATCGGCACCAGCACCTGGGGGGCTGCGGCAGCTCGGGGATCCGGGGGTGTCACTTGGCTCTGGGACACTGGGGGGGCTCAGGGCCACCTTGGCAATGTGTGGGGCCAGCAGATGTGGGAGCCCAGTGCTTGCCCCAGCTCTGGGACCTGGGGACATCATTGGTGCCAAGACCTTGGGGGTCCCCCAGTTCCAGCACCCCGGAGACCACCAGCTTGCTTGGGGACCTTGGGGGCATCAGCTCTGGGCCCTTGGGGGGGGGGGGCCACCAGCTAAGGGACAGTGGCTCTGAGAACTTGTGGGACATCATTTGTGTTCCCCAACTCCCAGATTTGGGGCTCTACATCACCTCCAGCCCTGCCCCCCCCCCCCCCCTCCCCCCAAGATCCCCATTGCTGGGGCTGCAGCCTGGGGTCCCCTGAAATCTCTCCCCTCCCGGGGGGACTGTCCTTGTGTCCCCCAGCCCTGTACAGCCTGTAAATATGGCCCTGGGGCTCCGGTGTCCATCCCCCCATTTTTTCCCTGGCACATTTTTAAGTTATTCCTGCCCCAGTCTGTACCCCTTGACACACCCCCCCCCCCTCCCCCCAATAAAGATAGGCAACCTGTTGGTGTCGGCACCCATCACTCCCAGGATACACCACGATTGTGACCTTGGGGGCTGAGTTAAGGTGAAGGTGCCCCCTGAGAAGGTGGGAGGGGCCTTGAGGGCACCCCACGGTGTGTGGGGGGGATCCTTGTCCCTTGGGTGGGGGTGTCCCCCCCCCATGCTTTTCACACACACACAGCCCCCCCCCCCCCCCCCCCCCCCCCAGGCCGCTTGTGTTCACAGCGAGACCCAGCAGCGTTTATTGAGGCGGGTCCTGGTGGGGTGCCCAAGGTTGGGGTGGGGGCGTGGGGGGGCACCCCCCCCCCTTATTTTTGGGCGGGGATCATGTCGTCGATGGACTGGTTCTGCTCCAGCTTCTTCTCCATCTCCACCATCAGCTTCACCCCGTCCACCACCATCTGCACTTGCTCCACCTCCGAGAAGCCCAAGCGGTCGGCGTTGGAGATGTCGAAGACGGCGCCAACGGCCGCCGTGTCCACCCCCCCTGGGGGGGCAGAGGGGGGGGACTGTCAGCACGCCCCAGGGCACCTACAGTGCCCCCCTGCCCTGCACCCATCGCCCCTGTGTCCTGTTTAGGCCTCAAATCCTGCCCCGCTGTGGCCCCCATGGCGCCCCCATCCTTGTGGCCTGTGGCCCCCCCCCCCCCCAATTCCCGCACCCACCTCTGCCCCATGGCCCCCCCCATCCCCACACCCCCCTCTGCTCCACGGCCCCCTGTGTCCCCTCCCCTCCGTTCCCCCCCCCCCCGCCAAGCACCCACCCGTGCCGCGTTTCTGGAGGCGGAGGCGCTTGAGGACCTCCTCGAACTTGGGGTGCTGGCTGAGCTTGGGCAGGCGGACGTGGACCCCCCCCCGCAGCCCCGTGCCCAAGTTCGAGGGGCAGGTCAGGATGTAGCCCAGGTGCTCGGTCCACATGAAGGGGTGCCCAGCCTTCTTGAAGATCTCCTCGATCTGGGGGGGGGATGAGGGGGACACACACACACACACACACACACACACGTGGGTCTGGGTTCCCACCCCCTGCCAGGACACCCCTGGGACCCCCAGTGTCCCCTGGGCCCGGAATGTGCCCACATCCCCCTGTCCCCCATGTCCCTCATGTCCTCCCATGCCCCCATGTCCCTCAGTGTCCCCCACTGCCCCCCCCGAGATTGTGGGGACATTGTGCCCGTGTCCCCAACACCCTCCATGTCCCTTGTATCACCCCCATGTCCTCCTGTGTCCCCAAAGCTCTCCATGTTCCCAACTCTCCATATGTCCCCAGGACCCTCCATGCTCCCAACACCCCCAATGTCCCCACATGTCCCCAGGCCCCCCCCATGTCCCCAAGACCCTCCATGTCCCCTGTATCTTCCCCATGTCCCTCAAGGGCCCCAACGCCCCCATCCCCCCCCGGGGAGCTGGGGGAAGGGGGGGTCTGACCCACCTTCTTGAGGCCGACACAGAAGCGCCTGAACACCTCCTTCATGTTCCCCCCCTTCTCCATGGAGATGACGCGGAGGTGGTCCTCCTCGTTCACCCACACCAGGAAGGTCTTGTTGTCATTGTGCCTGTGGTGGGGGACACACACGACACCCCCTCAGCGGTGGCCTGGGGACACAGGCCTCTGGGTACCTCCAGATTCATTGGGGTGACCCTTATGTGCCCCCTCCCCCCCCCAGGTGGGACCCCAATACGTGGAAGCCCCTAACTGCCTGAGCCCAGGTGGGGCCGCAACACCTGGGGGCCCCCAGGTGGGACCGTGTTCGCTGCGTGCCCCTTGCACCCCATCTAGGCAGGGACCCCAACATGTGGGTGCCCCCAGCATCCCCCCAGGTTGGATCCTGCTCTTGGGGTGCCCCTTGCTCCTCTCCCAGCTGAGGGACCCCACCACGTGGGTGCCCCCAGCACCCCACCAGATGCCGCGGGCGTCGGGCCAGTCGCGGGCCATGCCGGAGGCCAGCAGCAGGGGCGAGACGGGCTTGTCGAAGAGGAAATGGTCATCGATGAGCTGCTGCTGCTCCTGCTCCGTCATGGCCTTCAGGGGGTAGTACCGGCCCTTGAACTCCCCCTCTAAGCTGTTCAGGGCTGTGGGAGGGAGCGGGATCAGGGCAAAGACACGCCCAGATCCTCCTAGACCACACCCACCCACTGCCAGACCATGCCCATGTCCCCAGGCCACATCCACCCGCCACACCCGTGACACCTGCACATGGGCCAGGCTGTGCCCACCCCAAACCACCACGCACCCAAGACCCACAGGATGACCTATGGGGTCAACTGGGACCCGTAGGATGACCCGGGGGGGCACCCAAGACCCCTGGAGTGACACCTTGGGGCCACCCAAGACCCACAGAATGCCCTACAGGGTTGACCGGGACCTGTCAAATGACCACACCCACACCCCCAGGCCATGACCACACCCACTCTTGCCACGCCCCATATCCACAGGCCCTGCCCCCTCCACCCCAGGCCACACCGTGGACCTGTCCCCACAGCACACCCCCCCACCCCCTGCACCCCAGGCCACCCCCCCGGCCACGCCCCTCACCGTTAACAGACAGCTTCTCGATGGCCCGGCGCTCCCCCCGGCTGCAGTGGGGGGGCAGGGAGTAGCCCTTGATGCTGCGGCCCGTTCTCACCCGGCTGCTCAGCACGTACTTGGGGTCCAGGTCGTCCCCCCCCTGACCCGAAACGTCAGTGTCCCCTTGTCTCCAAGGACCAGGAGGGGGTTTCCAGAGGCCTGAGACCCTCCCCCCCCCCCCAAACACCCTCTCTCCACTCCCCCAAGATTCTGAAGACCCCCCCCATCATCCCACCACACCCCCAAGTCGAGACCCATATTCCCTTGTCCCCAAGGCCCAGGAGGGGTTGTCCAGGAGCCTGAAACCACCCCCCAAAACACCCTCTCTCCACTCCCCCAAGACCCCCATCCCCACCAATCCACACCCCCCCCTCCCCAAGCCAGGACCTTTGTCCCCTTGTCCCCTAGCGGGAACCCCAGTGTCTGGCCACTGCCGGGGGGGGGGGGGGAGACCCAACCTTGAGGTTCTCGTGGTTGAGGTCGGTGCGGTGCTTGTCAGTGGGTTTGTAGCCGCCGTGGCGGTCCTGGATCACCGGGTCAAAGAGATCCTTGAAGACCTCGTAGGACTCCTCGTCCCCGGCCACGCAGCCCACCGTCATGATGAAGGGGTGTCCTGGGGGTCAAGGTGGGGCAGCTGGTACGGCACTGGGCACAGGGGAAGGCACTGGGCCAGGGCACAGCAACGCACGGGGCACAGGGACACTGGCACCTGGTAAGGCACTGGGCACAGGGCATTGGCTCCCAGTATGGCATTGGGACAGGGCATTGGCTCCCAGTATGGCACTGAGCACAGGGCATTGGCTCCCAGTACAGCACTGGGACAGGGCATTGGCTCCCGGTATGGCCTTGGGAACTGGGCACTGGCACGGGGACAGGGCATTGGCAGCCGCTATGGCACTGGGCACAGGGCTGTGGCTCCCAGTATGGCATTGGGACAGGGCATTGGCTCCCAGTATGGCACTGAGCACAGGGCATTGGCTCCCAGTACAGCACTGGGACAGGGCATTGGCTCCCGGTATGGCCTTGGGAACTGGGCACTGGCACGGGGACAGGGCATTGGCAGCCGCTATGGCACTGGGCACAGGGCTGTGGCACTGGGGACAGGGCACTGGGTACGCAGTATGGCACTGGGGCACTGGCACCCAGTAAGGCCCTGGGCAGAGGGTATTGGCTCCCAGTAAGGTAACGGGGACAGGACATTGGCACTGAGTATGGCACTGGAGACAGGACAAGGGGTCCCAGTATGGCCCTGGGGATGGGGCTCTGGCACTGGGGGTGACCTAGAAGGTGTCGCGTTCCCAGAGGTGTCGCCCCGTCTCCGCTCCCCGCCTCCTCCCCGCTGGGGCCCCCAGTGGCATCACCCACCGGGGTTGTCGACACCGGTCTGGATGACGTCGTCGAGGGTGAAGCCGCTGGGGGTCTCCTTGTCGCGCAGGCGCTGGTAGAGGGCGGGGGTGAGGACCTTGGCCATGTGGTTGTTGTGTTTGGAGAGGTCGGGGAACTCCTCCTCGGCCGAGAACTTCAGCTTGTGCTTGTTGTGGGTGCTGCTGAACGGCATGGCGGGGCTGCGGGGAGAGGGGGGGCCTGGAGTGGGGCGGTGGGACGCGGCGTGGGGCAGTGGGATGCGGCGTGGGGTGGGGTGATGGGACGCGGCATGGGGTGGTGGGACACAGTGTGGGGTGCCGGACACGGCGTGGGGCCTGGCGTGGGGCGTGGGACATGGTGTGGGGCGGTGGGACGCGGCGTGGGTCGGCCCAGGGGACACGGCGGGACAGGGGGGCACTAGGACCCGGGAGCCCGCCCCCTGGAGGGGGGCGGGGCGTTCCTGGGGGCGTGGCCGTAGCGGGCGCGTCCCGGGGGCGGGGCCTTGGGGGTGTGGCGGGGAGGGGGCGGTGCCAGCTCGGGCAGGGCCATGTTTGGCCGGGCCGGGGCCGGGGCTATTTATAGCCCGGGGGGACCCGGAGACCCAGCCGGAGGGGACCGACCCGCTCCGGGGGGGTCCCGGTGGTACCGGAGGGTCCCGGTTCGGGCGGTCCCGCGTGGGGCGGGAGGTGTCCCGGTCCCGGGGGGCTCTGGTCCCAACCCCGGAGGGTCCGGTTGGTCCCAGTCCGGGTCGTGCCGGAGGGTTCGGCCCCAGTTTGGCCTCGGTTTCACCGGGTGCTCCCGGCGAGGTCCCGGATCCCGGCGGCGTCGGGGTTACCTTGAGCGGCGCGGGCGAAGCGGGTCGGGTCGGGTCGGGCCGGTACCGGCGGAGCAAGCGGCGGGGAGCGGAGCCGGCACCGGCTTTTATCGCTCCCCCGGCCCCGCCCGGCTCCGGGGGCACCGGGGAGGGGGGGAGACTCCGAACCGGGCGGGGGCCGGGCCCTGCCGAAGCCTCCCCCGGGCACGGGGAGACCCTTCGGTCCCCCCCGGAACCGCCCCCCGGGTGTCGGGTGTCTGGTGGGCGCCCGGCCCGGCACCTGCCGCTGCGGAGACGCCCGGCACCACCCCCCCGGTCCCCCCCGGTACACTGGCACCCCCGGCACCCCCTTACCCTCCGCACCGGGCACCCCCATTTGGCACCACAGGGGGCACCGGGCACCCCCCGTTCTGCACGGCCCTGCACGGTGCCCAGGGCCACCCCCCGCCCCGTTACACACGCAGGGGGGTCGCACGTTGCCTGTTGCACACTACGGGGCACGGTGCTGCACCTTGCACGTGGCGTGTGCTGCACGTTGCACGGCGCGTGATGTGTGTTGCACGCCACAGTTGTCGCACATTGTGTGTTGCACGCTGCGTGCTCTTTGCATGCCGTGTGATGTGTTGCACGCCGTGTGATGTGTTGCATGCCGTGTGCTCGCTGCACGTTGCGTGTTGCACGCTGCGTGCTCTTTGCGTGTTGCATGTGCCTCGCACGCCACAAGCTGCATGTCGTGCGTTGCACGCTGCGTCCTTTGCCTGTTGTGTTGCACGCCGCACGCTCGCTGCACCCGCCCCCCCTCGGTGCGCGGCCTTGGCCGACCTTGACCCTCAGCACCCACCGCGGGTCCCGTTCCCCTCCTGCTGGCTGCCTGCTCAGGGCCTGGGAGCAACTGGGAGCGGTGGGGCATTGCAGAGGGGTGGGGGACAGGAGCAGCTGGGGGGGGGGGGGGGCTGGCTCCTCCCTGAGTGGGGGCACCCAGCACCCACAGATCACCCCTGGGACACACCCGGGGGTGCTGGGGTGCCCTGACTGCCCCTGGCTGGGGGGGGCTGAGTGTCCCCAGGGGTGGGTGACCCCGGGATGGATCCGCTGGTTCAGGGCAATTCAAGCCGGGCCCCCCCTCAGCCCCCGCCCCTGCTGCCCCCCCCCCCCCCCCCCCCGATATTTTTAGGCTGGATCCAGTTACTCGGCCGGATCCAGTGTCGGCGCTGGGGGACCCCGCTGGGGGGCACAGGACAGCCGGCAGGGACACGGGGGTGACACCCATGGGTGGGGTGGGGGCTGTCACTGGAGACCCCCCCCCAACTGAGGTGGGGAGGGGGGGTGTCACTCCCCTGGGGGTCCAGGGCACCCTAAGCACACCCACAGGGGTGCTGTGGGGATCCCCCTGCACCCCTATATCTCTGGGGGTGCCCCACACTTGTGGTGTGCTCCACAGCTCTGAGGTGACCCCACTCCTTTGGGGGTGCAGGGGGGGGCATGGTGTGTGGGGGGGGGGCCTGGAGATGGGGTGACCCCAAACAGCTCGGCGTGACCTTGGCCATGGGGTGCCTGTGCCCCCCCCCTCCCAGGCAGGGTAAGTTGGGGGTCCACGAGGTGGGGTGAGGTGGGGGTCCCCCAGGTGCAGCAGTGGTGAATAAAGGGGTGCAGCAACGCAGGGGTGGCCGAGCCGCAGGGGGGTCCTGCTTTATTTTGGGGGGGAGGGTATAAAAAATGATGAATTGAGGTTTCCCTGCTGGGGGGCAGCTCCCAGTGGGGGTCCCCCAGGGTGGGGGAACGGAATGTTGGGGGGATCCAGGTGTGGCTGGAGCATGTTGAAGGGGCATCAGGTCCTGCCCCAAGAATGTGGGGGGGCTCCAGGGCCCCCCCTGAGCATGTTGGGGAGTGGGGGGGATCTGGAGCCCACAGAGCCGACTTGGAGCATCTTGGGGGGGCTCCAAGGGCCCGGAGGGATCTGGGTCCCACCTTGAGCACAGGATGTGATGGGGGCCACCCCATATTTCCCCCCCCTCCAAGAGCTGGCTTAGACCTGCTGGGCGATTTGCTCAATCCGCTGCAAAATCTCCTCCGACTGCAGCTGCTCCAGCGTCAGCAGCGACAACCCCAGCTGGTCCTCCTGCACCGGGGGGAGCGGGGGGTCAGCACCCTGAGGGGGGGGTTGGGGTGCAAAGGGGGTGGGTTTGGTTTTTTTTTTTTACCTGGTGGAACGGTTGAGCCATCTGGCGCAGGAAAAACTTGGCCACCTGCACGGCCTCGTCCACCGTCAGGTTGAGGTTGGAGTCGGTGATGTGCTCCTGGATCCAGCGCGGCAGCTTCCCCCGTTTATCCGCGCGGGCAAAACGCTGCGGGACGGGGTGTAAAAGTTGGGGGGAGGAGGGATCCCACGGCTCCCTCCCCCCCCGCCCCCTCCAAAAACCACCCACCTTGTCGGCAAAGACCATGAGGCCGTAGTCGGTTTTGCCGCGCAGGGCCCGGCCGACGCACTGGGCCGCGTGGCGCATGGCGTCGAAGGTGAGGAAATCGTTCTCCCGCACCTGGAACTGGTCCCGGAGGTACTCCAGACGGGCCTGGGGGGGGTGGGACACATGGGGGGCCCCCGTGGGCAGCCTGTGGGTCCCCAGGGTGTCTCACAGTACTCTATGGGTGCCCACTGTGTCCCCAGGGTGCCCCAGTATGACCCATGGGTTCCCCACTGTACCCTATGGGTGCCCCACTGTGTCCCCAGGGTGCCCCACTATATCCCTGGGCCACCTCATTGTGTCCCCAAAACATCCGCAGTGCCCCTTGGGTGCCCGGCTGTGCCCCCCACTGTCCCCACGGGTCCCCCCTCACCTTCAGGATGCGGCTCTGGGTGTAGACGTAGGGCACCCCGAACATGATGACGGCTCTGCCGTAGTGGTGCACTGGGAGAGGGGTGGGGGGGACACAAACCAGGGGGGTGCTCAGGGGGCTCCATGTCCCCCCCACCCCACCCATCCCCGGGTCCCTGTGCCAGGGCGGGGGCCAACCTCACCGAAATCGATGCCCTCTGACACTTTGCCACGGGCCACCGAGAGCAGGATGGCACCCCGACCGTTCTCGCAGGCCTGCCGAGAGCCACCACGTCACCGCAAGGGGTGTGGGGGGGGTGACACCGCCACCCTAGGGTGCTGGCACCCACCTCCTGGTATTTCTCCAGGGCCATGCTGGTCTCGGCCCCATCCTGCGTCTCGATGAAGAGGAGTTTGTTGCGTTGGATGTTCTCCAGGATGCCCTGATGGGGTGCAGGGGGGTTAAGGGACACTGCAGGGACACTGTGGGGACATTTTGTGGGGTGGGGACCCCCCCAGGATCCCCCCCAGGATCCCCCCCAGGACATACCTGCTCGTACCAGGAGGCCACGATGTTCTCCATGTACTGGTAACTGGTGAAGAAGGCGACAATGCCGTCGGGGACCACGGCCGAGAGCTCCAGCAGCAGGTTCCCATAGTTGCGGATGACAGCTTGGGGGGGTGGGGGGGTGTCACTGTGGCCCCCCCAAAGGCCCCGCTGCACCCCAAGTCTCGCTGGCACCCCTGACCTGATATATTCCCCCCCCCTCCAGCCCTATTTCTGTCTTGACTCGGGCCCAGCCCCAAGCCTGGGGCCCCCAGTGTGATGGTTATGGGTGCCTGTCCCTGTCCCCCCCAGCCCCATGTTCCTGTCCCCCTCCCTGTCCCCCCCCAGCCCCACATCCTTGTCCCCCCCATGTCCCTCTCCCTGTCCCCCCCAGCTCCACCTCCCTGTCCCTGTGTCCCTGTCCCCTCCATGTCCCCGTCCACTACCGATGTCCTCGCGCGTCTCAAACTTGGAGCTGATGGCCACCTGGTCATTGCCTCGACCCACAATCTGCGAGGGATGGCAGAGGCGGGGGACATTGGTGACGTGGGGGTCCCCGACACCCCCCCCCGCCCCCCCCAGACCCAGCGCTGGGTACCCCCAGCACTCCCCACTCACCATGGGGCACAGGCAGGTCCGGGCCAGCGTCATGGTGAAAGTTGCCATGGTGACGGGGCGGAAATCCAAGATTTTGGGGTAAATGTCCAGTGGGGAGAGAGTCTGGGGACAGAAACACAGAGATGGGGCCACCCCAACGGGCCCTGGGGGGGACATGGGGGGGATGACACAGGGACTCACCCCTGACGTGATGATGACAGACTGGAAGCGCTCGAAGACAGGTTTGATGGCGATGGAGGCGTCCATGCAGCTGAGGGGGGGAACACGCAACACTTGGGGTGACACTGCCACCGCCCCCCACATCCCTGTGTCCCCCCAGTGTCCCCCTCCATGTCCCCTACCTGAAGTGCAGGATGGGATTGGAAATGGTGGGGGTCCTGTCATCGAAGGGCTCGATAATGATGGTGAAACCTGGGGAGGGGGCGATCATTGGGGGCACCCTTAGTGCCAGCCGGGGTGGGGGGGCCATCCAACACCCCCCAGGCAACACACAGGGTGCCGCCCCACCAAGGGTGCTCACCCCCCCACCCCAAGGTGGCTCACGGACCAGCCCACCCCCTGCAGGTGCCACACGCTCCACGCTGTGGGGCGGGGGAGTGTCATCTGCCCCCCCCAAAAGGGTGCTCAGGGACTCTGTGTGTGTCCCCCCATTTCTCGCCCCAAGGGGGGCCCCAGGCATCCGTCCCACCCTTGGCGTAGGTGCTGACAAGGGTGGCGAAGTTGGCGACGAGGGTGATGGCGGAGAAATCGGCCACGTCCACGATCTCCAGCGTCCACAGCAGCGAGCGCAGGCGCTCGGCGCAGAACCTGGAGGGGGGGGCGGGGGGGGATATCAACCGCGGGGACACACAGTCACTTAGGGGGAAAGATGTGTCACCCCAGGGGTGTCATCTCACCCTAAGGAGGGGAAATGCCCTGTCCCTGTCCCCCACCTTATCCCCTCCCAGCCCCATGTCCCTGTCCCCCCCCACAGCCCCACATCCCTGTCCCCGCCCAGCCCAGGGGACAGGGACACGGGGCTGGGGGGGGGACAGGAACAGGAACAAGGACCTTTTGGGGGGATGTGGTCACACCAAGGATGGCAGGCACTACTCTGGGGGGTGGGGGGGATGTAGCACCCTAGGAAGAGGGGGAACGGGATACAGGGACCCCCCCAGACTTACCGCAGGGGTTTGCGCTCGATGCAAACCTTCTCGTACAGGTCCTTGAGGAAGGCGGGGGGGCTCTCCTGCACCACCCGCGGCCCCCGCACCCGCGCCCGCAAATAGGCCACAAACCGCTTCAGGAACCCCACAAAGTGCTCGGCTGTCCGGATGTTGCCGGGAACCGCCTCTGCAAGGGGGGGGTGGGGGGGGTTCAGATGGGGACCCCCCAGGACTCCCCCCCCACTCCAAGGAGGGGCTTGGGGACCCCCAGCATGCCTGCACTTGGCTGGATGGGTGGTTGGGGGCACTGAAGGCTGGTGTGGGGCTGGGGGCAGCCCAGAGGGATGTCCCAAGGGTTGTAGGGGGATCCCCAACGGCTAGAAGGGTATTGGGGATCCCCAGAGACCACCCCGCATGCCAAGGAGGGGCTTGGGGACCCCCAGGGTGTCTGTGCTCAGCTGGAGGGGTGGCTGGGGGCACCAGAAGCTGGTGTGGGGCTGCGGACAGTCCAGAGGGATCTCCCAAGGGCTGGGAGGGCTCCCCAACAGTCAGGAGGGTCTCAGGGACCCCCAGGGACCCCCCCAGCTCTCCCTGAACATCCCAAGGAGGGTCTCGAGGACACCCAGCAACCCCCCCTTGCTTGGCTGGAGAGATCAGGGAGCACAGGAGGCCAGTGTGGGGCTGACAGCGCCCCAAAGGTGCTCCCCAACCCAAAAGGAAGCTCAAGGATGGGGAGCATGGAAAGGGGGGACACGGAATACTCAAAAAAAGGAGCTGTTAGCCCCCCTCCACACATGTACCCTGCAGGATCTCATCCGGCAGCACGGGGTTAGCGAGGTAGAGGTCGGTCTCCCGCGCCGTGCTGGCCTCCCGCAGCCCTTCCACCAGCCGCCGGTATTCCTCCGCCAGCCGCTGTGCGTCTGTCTCCTTGATCCTAGGGTGGGGGGGGACATAGAGTGACCCCCAGGGGACAAAGGGGACAATTTTAGGGGGAACACACCTGCTCACTTTTGGATGGTGGCCTGGAGAGTGGCCACGTTGGCCTGGCAGCGGTCCAGTGTCCGACGTGTGATGTTCACCCCCATGGAATCGATGCAGACATTGTCTGAGGGGACAGGGAAAAGCGTCACCCCTCCCCGGGGACAGCGGGGGAACATGCTAAAAATGGGGTTCAAGGGAGTGCTGACCAATATTGTGAGCCTCATCAAAGACCACGACTGATTTTTTGGCTAATTCCTTGGAAACCAGGTCGGCAATTTTGGGATCCAGCAGGTAGTGGTAGCTATAGACGATGATGTTGGCGTGGAGGATCTGGTGGTGGAAGAGGGGGGATTCAGGGACATTTGGGGACATTTAGGGACAGCTCAGCCACCCCAAAACTGATCCTGCCCCCTCCTCCGTACCGAGTAGCGGGCGAGGAAATAGGGGCACCAGCCTTTCTGGCGGCCGTGGGCCTTCAGGTCGTCCAGGTTGTAGATGCCGTAGGGGATGGGCACCTCGCGCCCGTGGGTGTCGAACTCCTGGGGAGACACCCCGGGGGGGAACAGTTGGAGGTCCCTGGGGAGGCCCCCCGCGGGTGAGGGGAAGGCACCCTGAGGTGGGAGGGAAAGTGGGGCAGGGGATTGGGGAAGTGTGGGTGTATGGGTGTGAGGCTGAGGTGGGTTGTGGCTGAGGATACCCAAGGGTGCTGGGGATCCAGTTAGGGAATGGGGGGACCCCAGGGTGCTCAGGAGGTAGACAAGAAAAGGGGGGTACCCCAGGGTGCTGGGGATCCAGTTATGGAATGGGGGTGACCCCAGGGTGCTGGGGAGCTAGACAGGAGATGGGTGGGACCCCAGAGTGCTCAGGATTCAGTTAGGGAATGGAGGGGAGCCCAGGGTGCTTGGGATCCAGTTGGGGAATGAGAGACAACCCAGGGTGCTGGGGACCCAGGTGAGAAATTAGGAGCACTCCAGGGCATTGGAGAATGGAATGGGGAATGGGGGGGCACCTCAGGGTGCCGGGAGCTCTCGGAGCCACCACAGGGCACCCAGGAGCTGGCAGGAGAGTGGAGGTCCCCTGGGGGTCCCCAAGTGCCATCGGGGCACCCTGGAAAGGGAGTGGGGTGTGGGGGATCCCTCACCTCAAAGAAGTGGCAGGTGGGCAGAGACCCGTCGCGCTGGTGCTGCGCTCGCACGTAGGAGGCTGTCAGGCTCAGGCACCGGCTGTCCACCTCCTTCCCGAAGCGCAGCGAGGACACCTGCACCCCCACGGTCACCCCGCTGTCACCGGGATCCCCCCAGGATCAACCCCCCCAGCCCTGGTGGATCCCACCTGGTCCCCCCCTCACCTCAGGGTGGATGCAGAGGTTCTTCCTGGAGCTCAGTGCCAACCCCAGGAACGGCACCTTCTCCCCCAACTCCTTCTCGTAGAAATCCATCAGCTTCCGCAGCTCCTCGATCACCTGTGGTGGCGATGCTCAGCCAGATCCCTCGGGATCCCCTCTGGGATCTGCTCCCCCCCGCCTTTCCCTCAGCTCCTCACTCCACCTTCTCGATCTCCGGCACCGTGCGGGAGCAGTAGATGAGTTTGGTGACGTCCAGCGGCCGGGCCTGGGGAGAGAAACGATGCTGGGATCTGCTGGGCTGGGATCAGCTGGGATCAGGCTCCAGAGCTCACCCGCTGATAAGCAACGATGAGTGACAGCAGTGACACCGTCTTCCCGGTCCCCGAGGGCATCTCCAGTACACCATGACCCTACCAAGAGAGCAGCAGCAGCAGCGTCACCCCGGCGCGGACATCCCCAAGGGGGGTGGGTGGATCCCAACACTCCGGGGATCACCAGATCCTGCCGTACCTTGGCGTCCAACGTCCTCTTGAGCTCCAGCATGTAGGAGAACTGCTCGGGGTAGATGTAGTCGTAGGGGAAGTAGACGAGGAGGCCATCGATGTTGAGCCTGCGGAGGGGGTCGGGGAGAGGATTCCCAGAAGGATCCCGGCAGATGCCACCCCAGCGGGGAGCTCGGTGCCTGGCTGAGGCCTGGGATGGGGGTGCCCCAGCCCGCTCTTGGCGGGATCTGGTGGCTGACGGACGGGCGGCAGGATCCAGTGCGGGGGGGGGGTGTCACAGCGCTGAGGTGGCCCCGGAGCTGCCCCAGCAGGGATTTGCTTCGCAGTCAAGGCTGCCAGGGGATCACCGGGGATCCCGGCCCTCCCGCAGGCCCGGCAGCTCCCGGAACGCCCCGGATCGCGGCCTTCCCGCGGGCCAGGCACCCCCAGGCACCCCCGGGATCCCCCCGAGATCCCCTCAGGATTCCGCCCCCCCTCCCCGCCCCACTCACTTCATGGCTCCCGCCGCTTCCGCACGCCGCCGGCTCCGACGTGGTCCCGCCCCCCAGTCCCCACCTCGGTCGGCTCCGCCCCCCATTGGCCCGCGCTCTATTCCCTCCCCCCTTCCGATTGGCCGCGCGCGCTGCCCATCAGGGCACGGGGGGCGTGCCAGCACCGCCAGAGCGCGGGAACAGCTCGTGCGCCGGGGAAGCAACCGAGCGCCGAACGCTCAGGGGCAGCGAGTCGAGCACCGAGAGATGGAGTGGTCCCACCGCAAGTGACTGGGGGGTGGGGGGACCCGAAAACGAGGCGTGTCACCCCTCCACTGTCCCGAGTGTCCCCACCCGTGTCACCCCCCTGGTCCTGCACAGGGTGTCCGCACTCGTGTCACCCCCCCAGTCCAAATCTGGGTGTTCCCCCCTCATCACCCGCCCCCCGCTTGCCCCGTGGGTGCCAGGGTGGAATTGTGGTGATGTGGCGGCACGGACAAACATCTCAAAGAGCTTTATGGCACAACCCCCGCCCAGCAGTGGGGGGTGTCACAGACTTGGGGTGGGGGATCCTGGCTGGGTCCATCAGCGCCGGGTCACACCTGGAGGTGGGGGGAGAAATGAGGGGTTAAAATGGGGTGGGGAGAAAGAAATGGGGGGTGTCAGGGTGGGGGGGGTCTCGTGGGGGCTCACTCGGGTGGCAGAAGCGCGTGGCAGTCGCCGCTCCCTCCCCAAGGGGCTTGTGCCAGGGCCACCCCCCGTCTCTGGCGTTCGGCTGTAACCAAAAAACCCTGTGAGACCCGCAAAATTGGGATGTATGCCCCAACCCCCCCCCCACCCCCCCAAAAAAGTCTCACCTCTCCCCCATCAGCCGCCGCCGCCGCCGCGCTGCCAGCGCCAACCCCACGCCGGGACCCAGCAGAGCGAGGGGGAGGGCGCAGGCCAGGGCGAGGGGCACAGGAGGCCGGTGCTGGGGGGCCGGGGGAGGCCCCCCAACTTCCTCCTCGCAGCGAGACCCCATAAATCCGGGGAGGCAAGCGCAAACGTGGCCAGAGAAATGGGTGTAGCAGGTGCCCCCGTGCAGGCAGGGGCCAGAGGCGCAGGCGTCGGCGCGGCGTCGGCAATCGGCGCCGGTGTAACCGAGGGTGCAAGAGCAGGTGAAGGAGTTGGCGCCGTCCTGGCAGGTGCCGCCGTTGGCGCAGGGGTTGGGGGTGCAGTCGTCAGTGTTGTGTTCGCACCGGCGCCCCGAAAAGCCCGGCTGGCATTTGCAAATGGCGCCGCGACCGAAGTCCTGGCACTGGCCGCCTGTGTCGGGGATGGGGTCAGGGTGGGGGGTCAGCGGCACCGAATGGCGCCGGGGTGAGGGGGCCGCTCACCGTGCAGGCAGAGGTGATCATCGCAGCGGTCAGCGCGGCGCTCACAGTTGAAGCCGCGGAAACCGGGGGGGCAGCGGCAAGTGTAGCCGGTGCCAGGGGCTGGGGCACAGGCGCCGCCGTTGAAGCAGGGACCGAGGGCGCACGGGGACGGTGGCACCTCCGGGAGAGGCTCTGGCATCGCCAACTGTCCCCCATCCGGGAGGAGTGACGCTGAAAACGCCGGGATGGAGGTTTCAGGGGCTGTTGCTGGCGCTGCTGGAGCCACTGGTGCTGCCACTGGAGCTTCCAGGGCTACCACTGGTGCCACCGGCGCTTCCAGAGCCACCATTGGTGCCATCGGTGCCACAGCCGGCGCTGCCAGCACCGCTGCCGGTGCTGCTGGGGCTGCCAGTGCTTCCGGTGCCCGTCCCAGACCGGGGGTGTCGCAGCGTGTCCCTGGGGAGTCACCGCCGTGACCCTGCATGGGCAGCGCCGTTACCAGAGAGTGGGGATGGGGAGTACCAGAGCCCCCCCCACCTAGGGTGGATGTGGAGGTGCTGGGAAGCCCTGGGGGGGTCCCTGGGGTGACACTGGGGGTGCCAGGAGCGGAGGGGGTAGGGGGGGGTCCCACTCACCGTGCAGGTGCCACCGTTGGTGCAGGTGTTGCTGTCGGTGCCGGGGGGAGCACAGGCTTCCTGGCACCCCCCTGGGGGAGAGTGGGGTGTCAGGGGCACCCCAAAACACAGGGAGCACCCTGGGGTGCTGGTGGCCCTCCCCCCAAAAAATGGGGGAGCCCTAGGGGGGATGGGTGCTGGGGCCCCGCCCAAGGGGTGGTACTCACAGTGGGCACAGCAGGGGGGCCAGCAGCGGCGGGGGGGACGGCAGGCGAGGGGGCAGCGGTGGGTGCAGGGGGGGCAACGGGGGGTGCAGCGGGGTCCGCGGGATGGAGGGCGGCAGCGCACGCGGGTGCCGAAGCGCAGGCCACCCCCAGCACCCCCCCGCCAGGGACCCCCCGGGGAGAGGTGCTGCCGGGCTAGTGTGCGCCCCAAGAGCCGGCCCCGGGGCCCTGGGGCACCCATCAGCACCCACAGCCCCCCCCCGGGACCCCCCCAAACCCTCCCTTTTGATCCTCTAATCCTCCCCCCCCTCAAGGATTCCCATTCACACCCCCCTCCATAATGTCCAGGATTCCCCTTTGCCCCCCAAACCCTCATTTGCCCCCGCAGGCCACCAATTGCCCCCCCCCAACCCTCACTTCACCCCCTCCACGACCCCTATTTGTCCCCCATTTGCCCCCAGGGACCCCCTTTTGCCCCTCCAACCCCCCAAGCTCTCATCTACTCCCCCCCCTTATCCTCCATCCACTCCCAACGGCACCTCCACCTCCTCCCCCCCCCCCAATACCAAGCGCCCCTATTTTGCCCCCCTGGGACCCCATTTGCCCCCCCCCCAACACCAAGAGCTCCCCAAGTCCTCCCCACTCACCTCCAGAGCCTTTGGACTCCTCCAGCTGCCATGACTCAATGATGAGGGAGACTGTGCCCTGGGGAGGGGAGGGGGGGGGGGGGCAAAAATTGGCAGGGGGTGGGTGTGTGTGTCTGTGTGTGATTCCTGGTCCCTTGCAACTCCCGGAACCATTGCTGGGGTGGGGGTGTGTGTCAGACTTTGGGGGGGTCCTCACCGGCCAAGGGAAGGCAAAAGGCAGGCGGAGAATGCGGGGTGCCCCTGGGGCAGGGGGGGGTCCAGGGGGGCTGTGGGCGACCCCTAGGCTGCAGCCGACCCCCCTGGGGGGTCGCAAGCAGAGGCGGAAGATGAGGCGACAGGAGGGGGGACCCCCACACGGTCCCCCCGGGCCCCCAAGTGTCGACAGCACCCGCAGCTCCAACACTCCGGCTGGCTGCACCTGAAGGGGGGTGTCAGCGACCCAGGAGCCCCCCCTCACCACCCAAAACACCCCTCAGGGACACCCCAGCACCCAAATATCCCCCCCAAAGTCACCCAAATGCCCCCAAGCACCCCAAAATGTCCTCTTAGGACCCTCCCAATCCTCCCCAGCATCCCAAATGTGCTCCGAGGACCCCTGCTGACTCCCCAGGGACACTCCAAATTCCCTGGAGCCCCCCCCCACTATAAACAGCCCCCCTGGGGCCCCGAAAATACCCCCCCAGTATCCCAAATACCCCTCCTGGAACTCCCCCTGGGGACCACAAAGGGACACCCGAAGCAGTCTAGGGAGTGCCATGTCCATGCCCCCCCAATTGCCAAGTGTCTCCCCCAGCCCCCTCCCTGGGGTCAGACTCACCCGTGCAGGGCAGAGGAGGGCGAGGACGGTCACCAGTAGCAGCGCGGCCATGGCCAGCACCGGGAGAGGGGGGGGCCAGATCCAGGCCCGGGGGTCCCGCCTGGTCTCAGGGCTCAGCAGGGTCTGAGCCCACCGCTCCCCCTCCCCGACCTCTTTCTGAGGGACTAGCCCCGCCCCCACACATGCAGGCCACGCCCATTCCCCGCCCCTGCTCATAGGCCACACCCACAGGGGATGCAGCCCCTCCTCGAGGGGCATCCGGCCCAATACCCCCCCCCCCCAAATGCCCAGAACCAGCCCAAAAATCCCCCCAAAAGAGCCTAGATCCAACTCAGTATCTCCCCCCAAAAAAGGGTTCAAATCCAGCCCAACAACCCCCCAGAAAGGGCCTAGACCCAGCCCAGTAACAGCCCCCCCCCCCCCCCCCCCCCCCCGGCCTGGATCCAGCCCCACAAATCCTCCCCCAAATACCACAGATCCTTCACAGCACCAGGGATTTGGGGGGCGTGCCGCTCCACACCCCCACACCCCCTAAGCAGCACACTGCATCCACACCTCCACATCACCCTTTATTCACCCCCACTGGGGTTGATTCCTGCCCCCCTCAAAGAAAACCCCAAAAACCGGGGCCACACCAGCCCCTCCAACCTCACTGTCCGTGTCCGGGTGATTCATCACCCCCCGCTCCCATGGCGGCCGGGATGCGTCACACCCCCCGCCCCTGCGTCCCCCCCAGACATCACAGCACCATCGTGATGATGTCACGGCACCGTGGTGATGTCACAGCACCATCGCGATGACATCACGCTGACATCACTGCTGCTTGGAGCGTGGCCAAAAGCGCCCAGTCAGGCCGCCCAGAAAAATCCCTGTTGGCTTCTTCCCCTGTGCCAGCTCAGCCAGGCGCTGCTGCTCCTCCTGCACCCCGTGCCGATTTGGGGTAAAAAACAGCCGTTATGGGTAAAGGGGCGCCATCACCCCCACTCCCTGCTCTCCCAGCGCGTCCCCACCTCCTCCAGCTGTGACCGGCGGCGTTTAAAAGCCGCCAATGGATCCTCCTCCAGCGCGTAATTCTCCAGCACCGTCCGGACATCTTCCACCCCGCTGAGGGCGATTGCTGCGGGGACAGCGAAAAGGAGGTTTGAGGGGGGTGGGGGGGAGTCAAGGAGGGGGTTAATGGGGACGTTTGGGGTGGGTTTATTCACTTTTGAGGAAAGCAGCGAGGTCGTAGAGTGCGCGGTCGTCGGAGCTGCCGTCCCAGCGAGGCAGCGCCAGCCCGTTGTAGGGCTGCAGGCAAAAAGCTTCTCTCCGGCAATCCACCACCACCACCTTGGCGGGGTCTCTGTTGAGGCAGGAAATATCCTGGGGGGGGACGACACGACAAGGAGGTGCTGGAGGAGGGTGGGGGGGGTCACCAAAGTGCCTGTCCCCCCTCCCTGTCCCCAAACCTTGACGTGGTGCCCATCCATGTAGCGGGTGGCGTCGCGGAAGAGGCGGTAGGAAACAAAGCCGTGGGGGTCTACGCTGTCGATGAGGGGGAAGGCGGTCTAGTGGGGGGGAAATGGGGGGATGTGAGAGTGAGGGGCGCCCCGCGGCGGCCCTATGACACCTCCTCGGGCTGTCTGCGTCCCCCATTTTGCGCTCACCATGCCGGTTTCAGAGGTGAAGATGACAATCTCGTAGAGGGGAGCGAGTTGTTGGAGGAGGCTCTCAATGCCCGGGCGCTTCTTGAAGCGCCAACCAGTGACGAGCTGGTTTGGGAGGGATAGAAAGGTGTAAGAAAGGGGGGTGACAGCATGGGGGGGGTCATGGGAGGGTTTGGGGGACACTCACCGACCACTCAGGGTGCAGCAGGACATCGGTGAGCTCGATGACGAGGGTGTAGGGGGGCTGGTAGTAGGGTTCACGCAGGGGGTCCGGCAGCAGTTTGGGGCTGGTGGGCTCGATGATCATCTGGGGGAGGTCACGGGGAGAGGGATGGAACCCCACACACAGCCCCCCCAAGTGTGGGAACAAGGGTCCCCAAAAAGGGGATGGGGTACAGGGGCAAGGGGTGGAGCGTGGGGACAAAACACGCTGGCAAATGGGGACAAAGGCCCCCCCCAAGTGTCGATGGGGGCCCCTCCCTCATGACAAAGACCCCAAAGTGGGGACGAGGACCCCAAAACTGGGACAAATGCCCCTCAAATGGGGACAGGGGACCCCAAAAGAGAGATGTGACTCCCCAGCACTAAAACAAGGTACCCCGAAACAGGGTGGGGATACAAACTAGCCTCAAAATGTCCCCAAAATGGGGACAAAGCTCCCTGGAAAGGTGATAAAGCTCTGGGGGTGGGGACAACCACCCCCCAATTGGATGAAGCCCCCCTAAAATGAGGGAAACCCCCCCTAAAATGGGTTCCCACGCACCTGCCTGTAGTCCTTGAAGTACTTGTAGGTCCTGCGGAGCTGCTGGATGCCCACGGGGTCTGCAGAGCCAAGGCTAGCGTGGGTGAGGGTCACCCAAGGTGCCTGCTGTCCCCAAGGGGGATGACATTCCCCCACCCCAACCCCTCCACCAGGACAAAGACCAAAGTGGCCCCCAAAAAAGCCCGTTCTGGGTAACAACGGAGTGTTAAAAGCGTTGTAAAAGCCTCTGGCTGCAACACTGAGGTGTCAAATGGCCCCGCGGGTGCCACTCACCGCCATCGAACTCATCGGGGATCTGTGGGCAGAAAAGGGGGGGGACAGCAAGAAGGTGACATCAGAGGGGAGGGTCCCAGCGGTGCCATAGGGGTGGAGGACGCGCGAGGTGACAGGGACAATTCGCAGGTGGGTGATGCTGCTCCTGTGCATTTCCTTCCGCCAACTGATGTCACCCCGCTGATGTCCCAGTCCCCCCCGCTGGTGTCATTGTCACCTGCTCAGCGCTTCCCCCTGTCACCCTGTTTGATGTCCCCATGGCTCCACGCCCCAGCCGGATGTCAGGCAAGGCAATTCACACCTCCCTGCACATCAAAACCCCCCAACACCTCCCAGATTCTCAAAAAAAAGAGGGTTTGGGTGAGAAAAAACATGTCCCCAGGGTGCGACAAGGATGGTTGGTCCTTCTGGGGACACGCCACTCCCCTCAGGGCCACAAGGCCCCGATGCCCACCTGACACAAAAAACCCCAAATAAAGAAAAACAGCAATAAAAAGGGAGAGACATGGCGAAGAGAGGGACAGGGGGAAGGCGCTGAGCCCCCACGATGTCCCCAGCTGTCCCCAAAGGGCAGGGAGGGGACACTGGCCCAGCCCAAAAGAGGGGGAATGGCTGCCGAGAGCCCCTCACCTTGGCCCCATGCTCGTCCACCGCATTGCTGCCTGTGGGAGGGGGAGAGAAGAGATCAGGGTGGGGACTGTGGTGGCCCCGGTGGCACAGTGGGGGGGGAACAGGGACAGGCGGGGGACACAGGAGACTCACCAAAAATGTAGACAAGTGCCACACCGGTGCCAGCACCCAGCAGCCCCGCCAGGCGCAGGGCCAAGCGGCGGGCAGCCGCCATCCGCTCCCGCCGCTCTTCATCCTCCCCCTCCGGGCCCGCGGGGTGTCCCAGGGGTCCCTCTGTCACCTGTGTAGTGAGAGGACACGGAGAGGGGGAGTGCACACCGGGAGGAGGGGCTTGGGGACACCCAGGGGGGCTTGGGGACAGTTGGGGAGGGTGGGGGATAGCAAAGGGCATCCGCGGAGCCCCGGGGACAGTCCAGAACTTCTGGGGACACTTGGGGACCCCCAGGGAGCTCCGGGCATGGTCAGGGACACCCCGAGAGCCCCAGGGACCTTTAGGGACCCCCAGGGATGTCTGAGGATGCTCAGGGACGCCCAGAGAGCCCCAGAGACACTCGGGGACAGGCAGGGAGTGCTGGCGGGGCCGAGGGGGGCCAGGGACAGCCAGAGGGCCCCGGGAACAGCCCCGGAGGCCTAGAGGTGGCCGAGGATGGCCAGCGACAGCCGGGGAGCTCTGGGAACACCCAGCGCCAGTCAGAGGCCGCCGGCGCCTCCCGGGGAGGGCGGGGGACCCCCGAGGACAGACAGGCCCAGGCGCGGGGCGCCCAGAGAAGCCCGGGGACAGGTGGGCACCGCTGGGGACACCCGCGGAGCCCCGTGCCCCCCCTTCCCGCCCGCCCGTCCCCTCAGGCCCAGGTTCAGCCCCCTCGCGGCCCCACCTGCTGCCGCCGCAGCCGCTCCCGCAGCACCGCCTCGGTACCGCCGGTGCCGCTGGCGGCCCGGCCCAGGCCGGCGCGGACCCGGCGGGCTCCCAGGGCGGCGCGGGCGCCACAGGCTGCCGCCAACACCCGCCGCGCCGCCGCCATCTTCCCGCACCGCGCGCCACAGAGCGCACGCGCGGCCGCCACAGCCAATCCCCTCCCTCCGCTTCCAGCCAATGAGCGGCGGCGGAACAGGAGGAACGGGGCGGGAACAAGACCGGAGGGGCGGTGACTGACGGCCGGACACCAATGTTGACGCGGCTGCTGGCCAATGGCGGAGGCGGGAAGGCGGGCCCGGCGGCAGCAAAGCCAATGGGAGGAGGAGGCGGAAGCGGAGGCGGGGTGTAAGGGCAGAGCATGAGAGCGGCCGGCGCTAAAGCCGCTTCACTCTCCCCCCGCCCCGCAGTGGGGTCCCGGCTCAGCACCCCCCACCCCCGGGGGTCCCGCTGCAACCCTCTCTCGGCCCCGGGGGGGCATTTAACCGCCCTTTCCCCAGCCCTGGGGGGCGCGGGGCCCTGGTTCAACCCCCCCCAGTTTTACAGCCCCCCTCAGAAGGCAGCACACAAGAGGGGGTGCTGCACCCACAGGCGTTTATTGACAACTAAACCTCGTTACAACCAGCAACACTGAGCAGGGGGAAAAAACCGAGAAAGAAAAAACCTATAGAAAGAAAACAGGGGGACACAAAGAGAACGGGGATCAACAGGAGGGTGGGGGGAATGGGGGGAACTGGGGGACCCCCTCAAGCTTCCATCAGTTTGCCGAGGAAGCGGAGGTTGAGGATCTTGAGCTGCTCCTCTAAATCCATGCGGACGATCCCGTCCTCCCCGTCAATGCTGAGCAGGATCCCGGTGGCTTCACGGTCCTCCCCCAAGATCACCTTGACCTGAGGGTGGGGCAGACGGGGGGAGAGTGGGCCTTGAGGGGGCTGGTGGGGGGTCCCAGAGGTGCTGGGAGGGTCCCAGAGGGGCTGGGGTAGCACCTGAGGGGATCTAGAAGGTCCCCAAAGGAGCATGTGGTGGTAGGGGGAGTGTTGGGGGGCCCAGGGTAAAGGGGGGCTGGGGGGGGCCTACCTTGTTGCTCTTGGTGGGGGTGACGGGCTCCAGGTGCTCGCTGGAGATGCTCACCACCTTCTCGCTGTCCTTCAGGTAGACAGAGCACATCCCACCCTACAGAAACAGAAAAAGGGGGGGGAAATCAGCATCACCATGTGTGTTACCCCCTCCCTGCCCCAAAAACACCCCCCGAACCAGGCCAGGGGGGTCTCACCGTGACGCTGCGGATGACGCCGGTCTGTCCCACCGCCTGACTGTCCGGGTAGGTGTCACGGACCTTCACCTGGATGTCGGTGGTCACCCAGTCGCTGGAGCTCTGCTCGATCCCCGAGCCAGGGGTGTGGGGGTTGTACCCCCCCGGGGAGGGGGCCCCAGGGGTCATGGGGCTGTAGCCCACTGGACTGGGGCTGGGGCTTGCCTGGGGAGAGAGAGAAGGAGGTGTCGGGGGGTGTAGGGGGACTACAAGGGGGGGGGTGGGGTGGGTTGTAATGGGGCTATGAGAGGGGTTGGGGAGTTGTAGGGAGTTTAGGGAACTGTAGGGGGCTACAAGGTGGGTTTGGGGAGTTGTAGGGAGTTCAGAGGGGTGTAGGGGGGCTACGAGGGAAGTCTGAGAGTTGTAGAAGGGCTATGAGGGGAGTTCGGGGGTTGTAGCGTGGCTATGAGAAGGGTTGGGGGTTGTAGGGAGTTTAGGGGGGAGTAGGGGGCTACGAGGTGGGTTTGGGGAGTTGTAGGGATTTTAGGGGGGGTATGAGGGCAGTCTGAAGGGTCTGTAGGGAGTTTAGGAGGGCACAGGGTGACTATGAGGGGATTTAGGGGGTTACCTGGGTGTTGAGGCTTGTACAGGGGGTGGTGAGGGCATTTAGGAGGTTATATGGGAGTTTTGGGTGGTGTAGGGGGGCTATGAGGGAGTGTGGGGGGGCTACAGTGTGTTTACAAGCACTATGGGGGTTGTAGGGGGGAGATGAGGGATTATATGGGGGTTGTGGGGGGCTATGAGGGAGTTTAGGGGTGCTACAGGGGAGCTGGGGTGTACCTGGTAAGCCATGGGTGATGGCGTGGGGTGGTAGCTGGCCGGCGAGTGGGTGTTCTGGTAGCCCACGGGGCTGGGGGCCACTTGGTGGTAGCTCTGGGGGCTGGGGCTGGGCTGGTAGGAGCCCTGTGGCGAGGGAACGGCGTAGGGCGAAAACTGGTCTGTGTTGTACCTGTTGGGGGGGGGGAGGAGAGCTGTCACAATCTCAGGGGGGCTCTGGGATGGGGTTGGAGGATTTGGGGGCCTCCCAGGCTAACACTGCAGCCTGGGGGGACAGTTTGCACCCAGGGCTGGGGTTTGGTGGGTCCCCAGGAGCACAGTTCCCCCCCTTCCCCGTGCCCACCTAGGAGAACAATTTCCCCTTGGAGCTGTGGTTTGGGGTCCCCCAGGAGCACAATCCCCCCCCCCGAACCATAGTTTGGGGTCCCCCAGGAACAGTTTCACCCCAGAGAAGCAGTTGTGGGTCCCCCAGAGCATGCTGGGGGTAGGGGGACGACACTCACATGGCTGGTGTGCCGGGGGTCTGAGGGTTGTAGGGCTGGTTGACCTGGGGGGATGAGGGGTCGGGGTACCCCGGGGTTTGAGGGTTTGGAGTACCCCCATAGCCCTGCGGCGAGGGCGTGGGCTCGTCGTCAAAGCCGTACTCGAAGTCCTCATCAGCCCTGGGGGGGGGGGGGGGGGGGGGGCAGACAAATGTCATCGTCACAGCGCAGTGACCCCAAAACGGGGCCATCCTGGTGATGGGGGATCCCCCCGGTAAGCAGGGGGACTCTCCCAGACCTACCTGGAGGGGGTGTTGGGGTTGTTGGGGTCCCAGGCGCCACTCTGGGCGGGCGTGCGGCTGCCGTCATGCAGCGGCGTCTGCGAGCCGTAGTGCGGCGTGCGGCTGCCTGCCAGGGCCCCGGCGGCTCCATCAGCCCCCCCGAGCCCCCTTCAGCTCGGGGGAACCCAAGTACCCCCCGTCTGGGTGTCCTACTTCAGTCCCGTCATCTCTGTGTCCCCCAAAGTCCCATCTCAGCCTGGTCCAGCCTCCTTCAACTCACCCCAGTGTTACCTCTGTGTTTCTCCAATCCCTGTCTCCTCTGTCCCTGGGGTCCCCCCCATCCCTGTGTCATCCCAAACCCCTCCATGTCCCTCCCCAGATGCCACTTCATCCCCCCAGGATCCCCCTAATCCCTGTTCCCTCCATCCTGTCATGTCCCCTGCATGTCCCCCCAACCCTTCACCCTCTGTCCCTGAGATCCCCCCAGTCCCTGTCCCCTCCATCCCTAGGGTACCCTCATCACCTCAAAACCCCCAAGATCCCCCCAGGATCCCCCTAATCCCCATTCTCTCCATCCTGCTGTGTCCCCCCAATGTCCCATCTCATTCCAGTCCACCCTAATGTCCCGTCAGTGTCCCCGGGGTGCCCCCAATCCCCGATGTCCCCCCCCGGTGCCACTCACCGTCGTGCAGGGGGGTCTGTGAGCCGTACATGGGGGTGCGGGAGCCGGAGCCGTACATGGGGGTCTGGGAGCCGTACATTGGGGTGCGCCCGTAGGCCGATGTCATCCCGCCCGGGCGCCGCGAGCCCCTGCGGGGACACGGGGGTGTCAGAGAACAGGGACACGCTGCCCGGGGAGGGCACAGACCCCCTAAAAGAGCCCCACTCGTGTCTGTGGGTGTCACCCACCCGCAGGGGAGGTGCTGGCCCAAACAACACCCCTGAGGGCCACCCTGACCCCTCGGGGGGTCCCTGTCCCCCCCACTCACACGGTGGTCAGGCGCTGGCGGTCCACCGAGATGGTCTGGCAGGTGGAGTGCAGCTCCACGCGAGCCGTCGACTCCGTCGCATCCTTCACCACCCCGATGTAACCTGCGGGGCGGGATGGGGGCTCAAAGGGGGGGGTCCAGGCATCCCTGAGGCCCCCCCTCGTCTGTCTGGGGCGGACAAAGAGGCACCCAGAGCCCCTCTGGAAGCTGCCCCCACCTTTGTAGGGTCCTTGGGAGATGCGGACCGTCTGCCCGATGAGGTCGTTATCCCTACGCCCACGGCCACGGCTCATGCCGCCGCCGCCAAAACCGCCGCGTTGGCCTGTAGGATCGGGAAAAAGGCTTGGGGGGGGGCCTTAGGGACACCCCTGTGGCCTCGGGGAAAACCCCAACCACTCACCAGCCCCACTGGGGTGCATCGGGCTGCTGATACGGGGGCTCATGGGGGTGAAGCCTCCCACGGTGAAGTTGGTGACGTCCCGCGGCTGCGAGAGGAGAGAGAAAACAGTGCCTGGAGTTGGGGGGGGGCAGCGGCAAAACTGGGGGGCTGCAGCCCTCCCTGGAAGTCCCTGGGGGTGTCCCCCACCTTGGAACCCCCCGCCAGGACGAGGTGTCGGGTTTTGCAGACGAACATTCCACCGTTTTCTACCAGCTTCTTACAGTGCAGGAAAGCGAAGCCCCGGAAAAGGTGCCGGATCTCCCCCTCACGGCCCTGCCCCGGGAAAAAGCGGGGGACAAGCCTCAAAGAGGTGACCCCGACAATGGGAAGGACCCAGGGAGGGATCCAGTGTCCCCTTGGTGCTGGGAAGCATGCAGGGGGGACCCCAAATACATCAGGGACCCTCCCATGGTGCTCAGCTCACCCCAGGGACGGTCCCTGAAGCCGGGACAGACCCAGGGGGGACCTGGTGTCCCCTCAGTGCTAGGAGGGACCCCAAATACACCAGGGACCCCCCTGTATTGCCCAGCTCATGCCAGGGAGGGTCCTCAAAGCAGGGACAGACCCGGAGCAGCCCTGGGGACCTTCCCAGCACCAGGAGGGGCATGTTGCCCCCCCTCCAGGACACCCCCTCCCTCAAACCCCAGAAGTCCCTACCGAGTGCGGCCCGTCGATGACTTTGACGATGTCCTTGACGTGGATGTTGTTCTGCTCCGAGTCGAGGGCCACGGCGAAGCGATTGTCCTTCTTCCTGCTGACAGCCTGGTGCCGCACCGTCACCACCTTCCCGTACATGTTCAGCACCTGCGGGGACAGCGAGAGGCTGGGAGATTGGGGGGGGGCAGCCAAAAATGGGGACACCCCCTCCCTCCTGGGTAAAAGACACAGCCCTGAGCAGGGGAAAACCCCAACGGGACACGGCTGCGGCTCCTCCCGGTGTCACTGGGGAGCTGGGACTCACCTGGAAGGTCTCTCGCTCCAGGCGGACGATGACACCCACGGTTTGGGGGTCCAGCTGCACCAGCTCGCCCCACTCGTGCTGCCCCCCAGCATCCACACCGGACGCTGTCTCCGAGCAGAGCTGCAGGTCCCGGGGCAGAACTTTGAGCTGGGGGTGAGAAGCATGAGACACAGTCATTTCCTCTCCTTTTCCCCCCAAAAAAACAGCCTGTATTGGGGCGGGACGTGAACATTTTACCCCCCAAATACCTCGTGCATGGTGAGGTCGGAGAAGAGGATGACAAAGTTTTCCTCCACCCTCACGATCAGCCCCGTGTCACCCTCAAAACGCCCCGCGATCACTTTGACGTGGTCGCCCATCTTGAAATATTTCCGTAGCTCCTGAGCCGGGAACTCCAACATGTCCTGGGGAAGGGAAAAAACCCACCGTGAGCACGGGGAAAAGAGGCTGGGGGTGTTGGGGGGGGCCCGTTGTTGCTCCCCGGGGACTCCTTAACCTTCAAATCCTCATGTTTGGGCATGATGGTGATTTTGTTGCCGTCGACGCTGAGGATTTTGCCTTGCAGGTTGATCAGCTCGCCCTCGCACACCTCCACATTGTCACCAGGCTGGAAATTGTGCTCTCGTTCCTTCCCTGGGGTGGGAGGGGGGGACAGTGAGGGGACAGCACCGCAGGGAGGGGTGACAGGGACGTGGGGGTGGCACCTGCTTACCTGTGCTCTCCGTCACCACCTCCAGGTCGATGCCTTCGGGTTGGTCCTCGAACTTCTCCAGCTCGGACAGGGTGGGCTTTACTCCCTCCGTTATCTGCCCAGATAGGATTGAAAATATCACGGCTGAGGAGCCACCCAACGCCCTCGGCATTAGAAAGGAGGTGGTTTGGGGGGAAAAACGGCAAGTTTGGGGTCTAAACCCCGGCAGGGGCGCTCACCACGGCCGACATGGCGAAGCTCTTGAAAAGGAATCCCTTGCGGCTGTAGCGGTTGCCTTCAAAGATGAGAAAGTCGCCGTCAGACGCCACGTCACCTCCCAGGGACCTGGGACAAAACCCAAATCACCCCTCAGGTGGGCGGAAGCCCCCCCCAAAAGGGTCAATAGCACCCCTCAGCGATAGCTCTGCCGGGGGAGACCTTTCTGGGCCACGTCTGATGTCGCAGTCACCTACCGAATCTTCTCGGCGTCAAAAAGCCGCTGCGGGGGTCGCTTGAACTTCTTCCTCTTGGCAAACCAGTCCTTCTGCAGGGGGGGCAGCAGGGGGGTGAGCAAAGAGAGACGGGCGGCCAGGGGTGCCAGCGCCGTCCCCTCGGGGGGGCCCTAAGGGCCATGCTGACCCTTCAGAGGGTCCCTGAGGACCAACCTAACCGCTTGAGGGGTCCCTGAGGGCTACCCAGACCCCTTGAGGGGCCACCCAGACCCCTCGGGAGGCCCCTGATGGCCAGCCCAGGCCCTTCAGAGACGGCCAGGGGTGCCGGCGCCATCCCGGCGGGGATCCCCTTACCAAGCTCATGCGGGCTTTGATGCGGTCGAAGTCGATGCGGGGGATCATTTTGAGGGAAATCTGGTTCTGGCTGGGCTCGACGTAATCCACCTGAGGGGCACAAGCGCGGGGGCGTGAGCCGGCTGCGCGTCCCCCCCCCACCCGCCGCAGCGTCCCCCTTTCGTCCCCTCCTCACCTGGGCAATGTCATCTTTGTAGATCCCCCTTTTGAGGCGCACCCAAGATTTGGGTTTGAGGTTGGTGACTTCTTTGACCACTTTGAGGACGTCGGTCATCTCCTTGATGGGAACCATCTGCTGGTTCCAGTAGCCCATGCGCAGGTTGCCCACCCCCTCGATCGCCTGCTTGACGTGCGTCTGTTTGTAGGCCTCCACGTAGATGTAACCCTTGACGTGCTCGGGGGCCACCACCGACTTGATCTGCAGGGGCTGGAGAACGAGGGAACACATTGGGGACATGCTGGGGACACCACGCCACTCCGCCCCCCGTCCCAAGCTCCCTGTGGCCTCACTGTGTCGGTAAACTGGTAAGCAATAAATTTCCGCATCAGAGCAATGGCTGTGGCGCGCTCCTCACCGATCTGGGGACAAAAGGACATTTTAGGGTATGTTGCCCCTGTCCCTTCATGCTGAGCTTCGCTCTGCACAGACCGCCCCCCAAAAACCCACCTTGCACTTCACAGTCCAAAGATTGGGGTCCCTGCATGGGGGCAGAGAAAAAAATGCCATTACAGGGTGGCTCACCCTGATTTGCTCCTTTTTCCCCAAGACACCACATGGGCTTTTCTCCCCCCCCAAACCACATGGGGGTTTCCCCACCCCAGCCCACCACTCCATGGGACTCACTTGACTCCAGGCAGCAGCTGCTGCTGCGTGATGTCATCCGAGAGCTCATCGGAGCCACCATAAACGCTACAAACAAACAAACAAAAAGCACAAGTTACAGAAAGATAACAACAGAATCGGGGGGGAGATGGGGGAGCGGCTCCCCAGCGCGCTGGGGACGAGGACGGGGACTCACGTTTCTCCCACCGACGACTTGGCGTATTTCTTCATGTAATACTCGCCCAGCTCCTCCTCACGTTGGTCCCTGGGGAAAGAAAAAAGAATGGGGGGTGGGGGGAAGGTGTCAGCGCAGCCCCCACCGCCCCGCCGGACAGTCGGACACACGGACGGAGCCACCGTCACCTCCAGAGGTTCTGCAGCCGCCGAGCGCCGGAGCGATCTTCATCCAGCACCACGTTATCGATGTTGGAAGCTATGAGGAAGAGGAAGGGTCGAGATGTCGCCCCCCAGAGAAAGGCGGGCAGGCGGGGGCTGGGCAGGATGGGCTTGGCCCCAGAGTTGGGGGACAGACGGAAATGTGGGGAGGGGGTGTGTGTGGCGTGATTTGGGCTTACCTTCGATCTCTTCTGCTCAGGAACAAGGAGTGGCGGTGGAGGATGGAGCAAATAATAGCGGCAAAACCACCCGTGAGTGAGGGGGAACAAAGGGGAAGGAATCAAAATTCAGAGAGTGGCACGGGGAGGTGGGGAAGGGCAGCGAGGGGGAATAAAAGCAAAATAAAACTCCCAGGCGAGCGTGGATGAGATGTGCTGAGCGGACGGACACGGGGAGGGAGGGACGGACAGACAGACGCGCCATCCCTCCCACCCCCCCTCAAGTGGTGAGTCTTGAATGGGGCAAGGGGCCTGGGAGGGGGCGTAAGAGCTGGAGGGCAGGGGTTGGCCCCCCCAGAGTTGCACCCCTGCGGGGCTGCGCTTCCATCCTCTTCCTCCAGCCTCCAGGATGGGGAAGGGAGCCAGAGGGGCCACAAAGGCCTGGATGGAAGGACCCCCCCCAGAGCCCCAGGGGGGCCCCCAAAGCAGCGTGGGGACTCTCCTCACCTTTCTCCAGGATGTCCTCGGCCCCGTCCTCCCACTGGTCCTCGTCTTCGTACTCGTCATCCACGTCTGGGGGGGTCAGGGAGGTACGTGAGGATGGGGTGGGGGGGCAGGAGCAACCCCCCAGCACCCCCACGGCCCCCCCAGCTCACCGGCCTCATCCAGGATGAAGCCGCCATGGCGTGGCTTCTTGGCTGGTCGATCATCATCTTCCTCCTCCTCCTCCTCATCATACTCCTCCTCTTCTTCTTCCTCCTCCTCCTCAGCTTCCTCCTTCTCGCTGCCAGCAGCGCTGGTGCGCTCCTCCTCGGCCTGGAGAATTTGCGGGGGGTGGTCGATGTGTGACAAAGAGCACCCCCACCCCCCCCATTAGCTGTAGCCTTCAGCCTCACCTCGTTCTCCTCAGCCTCCTCAGCCTCGCTGCTGTGCTCGCTCTCGTCCTCCGAGAAGTTGCTGTCGTCGCTGTCTGACATGGTGGCGCTGGGGGGTCTGGGGGTGGGAAATGGGGGTGTCCCGGGGGGACGGGCAGGGGGGGTCGGGGGTGTCCTGAGGGCTGCTGGGAGCTGGGCAGGGGGGTCTGGGGGTGTCCCGAAGGGGCCTGGGGTCGTTCGGGGGGACCCAGACATGAAATATGGGGGTGTCCCGGGGGTTGCTGGGGGAGGACAGGCAGGGAGACGCAGGGATGTCCCCAGAGGCAGGCAGGGGGGTCTGGGGGGGTCCCGAGGGGGCCTGGGGGTGTTCTGGGAGGGCCCGGGGGCTGGAAAAGGGGGTCCGGGCGGGTAATATGGGGGTGTCCCGGCGGGGGAGGGGACACAGGCCGCCCCGGGCAGCCCCTCGCCAGAGGCCTAAACCCCACATCTGGCCCCGGCGGGAGGGTCCCGGTGGCTCCGCGGGAGAGGCCGATCTCCCGGGGGGACCCCGCCGCCGCCGCCTCCTTACCCCGCTCCGCTCTCGGCCCCGGCCCCGCTGTCGCCCGCGGCCTCGGCCCGCCCGGGCCCCGCTCCCGGTCCCGCTCCAGCCGCAGCTTCTCGCGAGAGCCGCTCCGGCGTCACGTGACGGGGGCGCAGTCCCGGCCCCGAGCGGCGGCGCGCGACGGCGGCGCGCAAGGGTCAAAACACCCGGCGCGAAAGGCCGCGAGCGCGCTTGGGGGGGGGGGGGGGCGGCGGCGGCGGCGAGGGAGTGACGTCACGCGACCGGGCCGTGACGTCACACGCCGTCAGAGGGCGGCGCTGAGCGGGGACGTGGCTCTTCCCACGGACGCCTGGGTCACGGGTCCCCCCGAGCACAGAGTAGCCGGTATCAGGATAAAACAGTTTATTCACCAAAATCCACGCGTTTACCCCCCGAAATTAGGGGGTCCAGCACCCCCACGTCCCCCCCTTCCCCACTGTGCCCCCCGCGGGGTCAGCACCTCCCAACCCCACGCTGGACCCCCATTTCCACGCTCAGACCCCCACGCTGCACACCAGGACCCCCCAAGCCGCCTCCTGATCCCCGTGGAAGTTTTGGGGGGTAGTCCAGCACCCCGATGGGGGCTCCCCCAAAACTCCCGTTGCAGCGAGGGGCGATCAGCACCCCTCCACACATCAAGCCCTGCACATGGCACCAAGACCCCCCAAACCCTCCATATTCACCCCCAGACCACCGTGGGAGGTTCTGGGGGGAGTCCGTGACCCCGTGGGGACCCCCGAAACACTCAGGGCCCCCCCGGGGGGGGCAGCTTGCCGGTGATTTTGTTGGCCCCCTCCAGCAGAGCGTTGTGGATGTCCTTGGCGCCGGCGATCTGGGCCTTGATGAGGGGCAGGTATTGGGTGTAGGGGAGGGTCTCACCCGCCCCCCCCTCACCTTTGGGGGCTGCCGGCACCAGGGCGGGGGCGTGTTTGGCGCTGTCGAAGCTCTGCGAGAGGCACTCGTGGGCCAGGCGCTGCGGGGGGGACACGCGCGTGTTGGGGTCACTGCGGAGGGGGGACACACACAGGCAGCAGAGGGACGAGATGGGCGGCAGGGACGGGACAGCAGGGTGAGGATGGTGCTAAGGGGATGGGGTCTGGGGGGCAACAGCGTCACTGGGGGTGTGGGGCCACGCTGGGGGGGGACAGGGACGGCGGGGGGGCCGGGGGGGCTGTCGCTCACAAGGCAGAGCTCCAGCTGGTCGCAAAGGGCGTAAAACTCCTCCAGACTCTTGTCGAAGCGCTGCAGGGCCCCGTCGGCGCTCTTCCTGCGAGGGGGGGCCCCCGTCAGCACCACTGCCACCCCCCTCGGCCTGGGGGGACACCGGGGAGCACTGGGGGGGATGCCGGGGGACGGTCACTCACTGCCCGTTGTCGATGCTGGAGTTCTGCACCAGGTTCTGCGCCGCCACTTTCATCAGGGTCTGCGGGGGGGAAGGGGGAGAGGGGGACCCGGCCGCGCCGGGGGGTGGGGGACGGACACACACGCGGCCCCACGCGTGTCACCCGGCAGCGGTGACCCGTTCGGGGGGGGTCGCGGCCGGTCCGGCCCTTCCCAGCCCCGCGCCCCCCGCGTGGGCTGAGCCCCTGGGGCGTCCCCCGCCACTCTCGCCGGCAAGCCCCGCCCACACGGGCGGACACCCGCTGTCAGACCACGCCCCCTCGGCGGCAAGCCCCGCCCACACGGGCGGACACCCGCTGTCAGACCACGCCCCCTCGGCGGCAAGCCCCGTCCCGCAGCAGCGCACACCGTGCCAGACTGCGCGCCCTCGCGCGCGGCAAGCCCCGCCTCCCCTCGGCCTCAGGCCACGCCCCCGCGCAACACGACGACGCGCCGCTGCCAGGCAACACTGCCCCTCGCGGCGGGCAGGCCCCGCCCACCGCGCGGGCAGGCCCCGCCCACCTGCAGGCTCTCCTTCAGCTGCGGGAGGAGGAGGCGGAACCGCTGCACCGGGTCGAAGTCCTGCGCCTGCGCAGCCGCCACCTGCGCCGGCAGCGGCGGCCCCGGGGGCTGCCCCGGCCCCGGAGCCTGCCCCGCTCCCGGCCCGGGGGCGGCGGGCATGGGCGGCGGCGGCGGCGCGGGAGCGGCGGGCGGGCCCGGGCCCGGCCCCGGCCCCGGCCCCGTCGGCGGCGGTTGCGGGGGCGCCGCCATCTCCCCAGCGCGCGCCTGGCTTCGGCTCCCAGGCGGCCCCGCGCGCAGGAAGTGACGTCGGGACCAGAGGTCCCGGCGCGGCCTAGGAGCGCCCGCCCCCCGCGGTGCCTGCGCAGGGCCCGGCCCCGCCATGGCTCCCACTATCCAGACGCAGGCGCAGCGGGAGGAGCCGGGCCACAGGTACGGCGGCGTCACGGGCCTGACGTCCTGGCGGGCGCGGCGGCGTCTCGGCGGGGGGCGGGCCCGCGGGTCGGGGCCGGGGAGGGAACCGGGCGGTCTGGGTCCGCCCGTGATGTCACGCGCCCCGGGGCGGGGTGGTGTAAACCTGGGGGGGTTCTCGTGGCGTCATAGCGGCCGTGGGGGGCCCTGAGAGTTGGGCGCCCTCCTGACGTCATAGCGCACGTGGGGGGTGGTTCTGGGTGTGGGGGTGCCCTCATGACGTCATAGCGTGCGGGGGGCCGTGTGCCTGCGTTCTCTCGTGACGTCATGGCGCAGTGGTGGCTCTCTCTGATGACGTTATAGCGCGGGGGGGTCGGGGGTCCCGGACGCCTGGGTCCCCCCACTCCCGGGTCCCCCCACTGCCCTCCCCCTCCCGCAGGCCCAGCTCCCACCGGACGCTCCCTGAGAGGTGAGGGGGGGGTTGGACCCCCCTTTTGTGGGGGACCCAGCGCCTCCCGACCCCCCCTGTATTTTGGGGGGGTTCTGGTGTTTTGGGGTTCCCCCCTGACTTCCACCGCCCCAGGTCGGGCGTGGTCTGTCGGGTCAAGTACTGCAACAGCCTCCCCGACATCCCCTTCGACCCCAAGTTCATCACTTACCCCTTCGACCAGAACCGGTACGGGCTCCCCCCCCCCCAAAAATCCCACTGTGCCCCAGCTCCGGCCATAAAGTGGGGGGTGGGGGCGTTTTGGGGGGTTCCCCCTGGTTTGTGCAGCACAGACGGGGCTGAGGGAGGTTTGGCGGGGGGGGGGGGGGGCGGTGTCAGGGTTCTCTCTGGCTCCAGAACACAAAAGGGGGGGCAGGGGGAGATTTTTGGGGGGTCTGGGGGGCTTTGGATGCTCCTTCAGGGCTAGAGGAGGGGCTTGGGGGGGGCACTGGGGTGGTTTGACCCCCCCTTGATTTGGTGGTGGGGGGGGTGTTTTTCGGGTGGTGTTTTGGGAAGTGTTGTTGGGGGGGGTGGTTTTTGGGGGTGTTTGGGGGAGGTTTGAGGTTTTCTGGCGGGTGTTTTGGGGCTTGGGGGGATTTTGGGGAGATTTGAGGTTTTGGGGGATGCTTTGAGGGGATTTGGGTAGTTTGTGAGTTTTTGGGGGTGTTTGGGGGGGTAGCGGGTTTTGAGGGTGTTTGGGGAGGTTTGAGGGTTTTGGGGGGGAGTTTGGGGTGGGTTGATGGTTTTGAGGGGGGTAGGTGGTTTGGGGGAGTATTGGCGGAGGTTCGAGGGTGTTTGGTGGGGGTTTGGGGGTGTTGGGCGGGGGTTGGGAGCTTTTGGGTTTTTGGGGGGTGTTTTGGGGTGCCTGAACGTGCCCCCCCAGATTTGTGCAGTACAAGGCGACGTCGCTGGAGAAGCAGCACAAACACGACCTGCTGACGGAGCCTGACCTGGGCGTCACCATCGACCTCATCAACCCTGACACCTACCGCATCGACCCCGGCGGTGGGGGGCCGGGGACACCCCGAGTTTGGGGGGGGACACCCCAGATTTGGCAGGGCGGGGGTGCTGGGGGGTGCCCCTAGGGGACCCCGGGCACTCCCTCAAGGGGCTGAGCTGCCAGTAGGGGTTGGGGGGAGCGCCAAAATTGAGGGGGGGGACACTCCAACCCTGTGGGGAACCCCAAAATTGTGGGGAGACCCCAACAGCGGGAGGGGGGAAACAAATTTCCCTGTGTCCCCCCCGCACAGTGCTCCTGGACCCAGCGGATGAGAAGCTGCTGGAGGAGGAAATTCAAGCACCCACCAGCTCCAAAAGGTAACGGGGGGTGGGACACCCCCAAAACCGAGCTGGGGGGGCACATGGCACCCCCAGATCACAACGGTGCCCCCCCTCAGGTCGCAGCAACACGCCAAGGTGGTGCCGTGGATGCGCAAGACCGAGTACATCTCCACCGAGTTCAACCGTTACGGCGTCTCCAACGAAAAACCTGAGGTCAAGTGAGTCTGGGGGGGTCCTGGGGGGTTCTGGGGTTTGGGGGTGCAGCCCCGTGCCCCCCCTCACGCCCCTACCCGTGTCTGTGTCCCCCCCCAACTCCAGGATCGGTGTCTCGGTGAAGCAGCAGTTCACTGAGGAAGAGATTTACAAAGATCGTGACAGCCAAATCGCCGCCATCGAGAAAACTTTTGAGGATGCCCAGAAACCGGTGAGGGGGGAGGGATTTGGGGGGCTCCCCCCGGGATTTTGGGGGACACACACAGCCCTGATGCCTTCCTGTGCCTCTTTCCCCCCCTCACCCCAGATCACGCAGCACTACAGCAAGCCCCGCGTCACCCCTGTTGAGGTCATGCCCGTCTTCCCCGATTTCAAGGTAAGGGGGGGGCACCATGGGGAACCCCTGGGGAAAGGGGGGGACACACTGGGGACCCCCCAGAATGGGGGGACCCTCCAAATCCCCCCTATTTCTAGGACACTGTCCCACAGGGGAAACTGAGGCACAGAAACCCCCTTGCAGGGGGCATCTGAGGTGTAGCGGGCACTTTTGGTGGCAGAACGGTGGGTTTTGAGATCTGGGGGGTGGTTGTGGGGGTGTTGCTCCCCCTCTACACCCCCTTTTTGCCCCCAACCCCCCTTTTTTTTGCCCCTCCCTTCCCCCAAGATGTGGATCAACCCCTGTGCCCAAGTCATCTTCGACTCGGACCCAGCGCCCAAGGACACGAGCGGCCCGGCCGCGCTGGAGATGATGTCCCAGGCCATGATCAGGTGCTTGGAAAAGACGCGGGGACACCTCCCCCCCATTTTTAGGGGGGCCTTTGTGTCCTGTTAACCCCCAACCCCCCCGCACCCCTTTTAACCGCTTCCTGCCCACAGGGGGATGATGGACGAGGAAGGGAACCAGTTCGTGGCTTATTTCTTACCGGTGGAGGAGACGCTGCGCAAGCGGAAGCGCGACCAGGAGGAGGAGATGGATTACGCCCCCGAGGATGTGTATGGGGGGGTCCCCTATAGCTGGGGGGGTTCCCCTAAAGATGGGGGGGCCCATAGAGATGGGGGGGCCCATGTAGCGTGAGGGGGGCCGTGGGGAGTAGATGGGGGGATCCTTCATGGAGGACAAACCACCAGCCTGGCAGAGCCCGTTGGGTTTGGGGGGTGCTTTGGCAAGTGGGGGGATTTGGGAGTCGGGGGGGGGGATTTAGGAGTCGGGGGGGGATATTTTCAGCCCCCTCACGCCCTCCTGTCCCATGTGCTCCCCTCTCAGATACGACTATAAAATCGCCCGGGAGTACAACTGGAACGTGAAGAACAAGGCCAGCAAAGGCTACGAGGAGAATTATTTCTTCATCTTCCGCGAAGGCGACGGCGTCTACTACAACGAGCTGGAGACCAGGTGGGGCTGGGGGGGGCACTGGGAGGTATGGGGAGGCACTGGGACCCCCCCCGGTAATGGGGGTACTGCAGGAGGGATGTATTTCCACTTTTCATGGGTGGAGGGGTGGTGTGGGGAGGGTCCTGGGGGGGGGGGGGTGGGGGGGTGCTCGAGCCCCTCCACTGCCTGCCAGGACACTGGGGGGTGGAATTCGGGGGAGGGGGTGTGTCAGGTGGGGTCTGGGGGATTTGGGGGGCATCTGGGGGGTTGAAGAGGGTGCAGGGGGGTCCTGCCGGAGGGTTGGGGGGTCCCTATGGGTGGTTGAGCCCCACCCCCCCGCCTGCCATGACACTGGGGGAGTGGATTTGGGGGGTGGGGTGGGGCAGGGACAACACTTCAGGGTCTGGGAATTCAGGATCAGGGAGGGGGCATCAGGTGGGGTCTGGGGCCTTTGGGAGGGATCGGGGTGCTGTGGGGGGAGTCCCAAGGGTGCCTAACACCCCCCCCACCCCAAGGGTGCGGCTGAGCAAGCGGCGGGCGCGGGCGGGGGTGCAGTCGGGCACCAACGCGGTGCTGGTGGTGAAACACCGCGACATGAACGAGAAGGAGCTGGAAGCTCAGGTATGGGGGGCAGGGGGGCTTGGATTGGGGACCCCCTGCCACCTCCCCCGGAGGGCAGAGAGGACCCAGGTGGCCGGTTGACCCCCCCTCTCTTTGCTGACACACACACACACGCACTCCCCCAGGAAGCGCGGAGGGCGCAGCTGGAGAACCACGAGCCCGAGGAGGAGGAAGAGGAGGAGATGGAGACCGAGAAGGAGGCGGTGGGATCGGGTATGCGGTGGGGGGAGCCCCGGGGGGGGCAGAATGTTGGGGGCGCCCCCATCCCCCCATAATCTCTTTTCTTCCTCCTCCTGCAGGCGAAGAGCGTGAGAAAGGCAGCGACAGCGAAGGGGGAGCGAGTGGCGAGGAGGAGGAGGCCGAAGGCTCCGGGAGCAGCAGCGAGCGGGGTGGGGAGGGCTCGGCCCGCAGTGAGGAAGAGGATGAGGCCGAGGAGGAGGAGGAAGGGGGCCAGCGGGGCCTCCGGGGGGCGAGCGACGCTGCCCGGGCTGCTCGTGACCAGGAGGAGATTTTCGGCAGCGACAACGACGAGGAGGAAGAGGAAGATGAAGACGAGGAGGAAGATGAGGAAGAAGAGGAAGAGTCTGAGGGGGGGGGCAGTGAGGGGGGGCCTCCCCGCAGCCCCCGCCTGAGCCCCAGCGAGGCCTCGGAGGACGACGAGAGCCCCAGCGACGCCTCCGACTCCTCCAGCGACTGACCTGCCCCCCCCTCCCCATTTTGGGGGAAAACCCAGGCACTCTGGGGGCTTGTTTCTGGTTTATTCTTTAGTAACGTACCACGGGTACCGGCTGTGCTCATCACAGGAGTTACTCGTGATAAAATGTGTCTGAAATAACATTTTCTATCCCGAAGGGCTGCAGCCCACGGCGCTACGTGTACAAAGGGGGGTCCTGGGGCATCCCCCACCCTGGGGGCGCATCAACGTGTACCTAAATTTGGGGTGTACGCCCCCGCCCCCCCAACAACAACAGCAACAACAACTATTAACAAGAACAATGTAATAATAAAAAGAAAAGGAAGAAACCCTAAAACCCCCCAAGAAAAACGCAGACGTTCGGGGATTATTAAAACCTGTGAAAATGCAACCACCCTTCCCCGCCTGCCCCCCCAAAAAAGGAGGGGCCAGGAGAGCCCCGACCGCTGCCCACAGCCCCTGTAGTGTCAGCACGGCCCCCCCCGAGGTCATGGGCCCTGGGGAGCCCCTCCCTCACGGGGCCCTGCGCCCCTCCCCCTAGCCTGGGCGAGGGGGCGTCAAGGTGGGGGGGAGGGGGGGGGTGGGTTAATTCCCCCCCACGCCCCCAATCCGTGGCTTAGTTTTTTTGGGGGGGAACCTGTGGCAGGCGGAGGAAGCAAGCAGCCGATTCAATGTGAATGACAGAGCATCTTCAACTTTATTGAAAGAAATCACCCCTTACATGAGCACTCTACAATAATCACGCACACTACTCACAAATCTGTTGGGTACATGTAACAGGCTACATTATAATGTCCCAGCCCCTTGTGGCGTCTCAGACATGTCACAACATCTTCCCTCTTCTGGCCTGCCTCCTTTCCCAAGGCTGTTTTTACCATCAAGGCCATTGTGTGCCTCAGTTTCTCTCTTTGTTAACATAACAGTCCTTTGTTAGCCATAACTGTACCCTGGGTTTTTCCTCTGTTTACCTCAGGGGGCTGCAATCAGCTCCTGCACAGACCCATGGCCTTGCTCTCTGCAAGCCGTTCTCCAACAATTCCCCCTTTTTCTTTTTGTGCAGGCTGCACAAGCATAAATTTACTAATATTTCTCATCATACAGCTATATGCTGTTTTAATAATTACTACAATCAATAGTACTATTCCTAATCACCGCAATCCTTCTTGTAACAGACCTTGCAGCCATAGGGACAGACCAAACACAGATTGTAACCATTTGTCTCAAGGATTGACAACCACTTGTGTTTTTTGTAAACGTTGCTTCGTCCATTGTAATTGGTTTTTAATTAACTGACTGTGGTCGGATAGATTAAAACAACACATCCCATCAAAATCTTTACATCCATGCCCCTGGGCAAGCAAAAGAAAGTCTATGGCAGCTCGACTCTGTAATACAGCGCGCCTTAAACTGTCGAAGGTACCTTATCGAGTACAGAGCATCCCACATACTATCGAAGAGCAATCACATGAAAGCAAACAAACTAGGATTGGTTCTATACTACTGTCCACAAGCCTTCACGCCCTCTGTGGTTGGTCCCGTTATGGCGTTCACACGTAGTTCTTCTGTTAGGCAAACATCTTATTTCCCACAGCCCAGCATCCTTATTTCTTTGCTACTCACGCAGTTTCTCATCCTCTCGGCCTTGCCGGTGTTCTTCCCAACAGCTACAGCCTGATGACAGTGATGCCACTCAGTCTGGATCACTCATGACATGTCCGCTGTTTCCCAGGCATTCCACAGATCCCCCTTTTTGTTTTTGAGTGATCCAGACCCCTTTTATTGTTCAGTCCATCGTTCTCATAAAACACTTCCACACACAGGTTAACACCATTAAAAGGATTACAATGACAATTTAAACTGTTATTCCATGTAAAAACAAAAGAATTTTTAACCATCTAATAATTGGTAACCTTTTAGTCAAATCATTATTAAACCCTCTTCCTTCTTCAAGATGTAAATTCATTGTATAAACATCACTACAAAACCTAGTGCTATTCACCGGTACTGCTGAAGGAGTCACACCTTGCCATCTCAGCCAGATTGTCTGATTATACCAACCATAATGACCAGTACAAACGGCATACCAAACAGGGCTGGGATGGGTCAGCAGCAGTTGCTAAGCCCAGGCAAAATGCCTGCTGTCCTGATTGATCTTTCCCTGCCACCTTGGCACAACTCTGCAGTTTCTTATCTATCTTACGAGGCCTGCTCTTCACAAAGCTTAGCTGTTTGTCAGAGGCTGTGTGAGGCCGATGCCTTCCAGCCCTCCCCTTTCTTTGTTTCTCTCTCGCCAGAGCCGCTCCGGCGTCACGTGACGGGGGCGCAGTCCCGGCCGCGGGCCCGGCCCCGAGCGGCGGCGCGCGACGGCGGCGCGCAAGGGCCGAATCGTCCCCTTGGCCCCCAAGTTCATCGCTTACCCCTTCGGCCAGAGCCGGTACGGGCCCCCGAAATAACCCCGGTGTGCCCCACTTCGGGCCACAGAGGGGGGCTGCGGGCGTTTTGGGGGGTTCCCCCCGGTTTGTGCAGCACAGACGGGGCTGAGGGAGGTTTGGCGGGGGGGGGGCGGTGTCAGGGTTCTCTCTGGCTCCAGAACACAAAAGGGGGGGCAGGGGGAGATTTTCGGGGGGTCTGGGGGGCTTTGGATGCTCCTTCAGGGCTAGAGGAGGGGCTTGGGGAGGGTGGCTGGGGTGGTTGACCCCCCCTTGATTTGGTGGGGGGGGGTGGTGTTTTTCGGGGGGTGTTTTGGGAAGTGTTGTTGGGTGGGGTGGTGGTTTTTGGGGGTGTTTTGGCGTGGCTTGAGGTTTTTTGGCGGGTGTTTTGGGGGTGTTGGGTGTTTTGGGGGGTGTTTGGGGGAGGTGTGAGGTTTTCTGGCGGGTGTTTTGGGGCTTGGGGGTATTTTGGGGGGATTCGAGGTTTTGGGGGATGTTTTGAGGGGATTTGGGTGGTTTTTGAGTTTTGGGGGGTGTTTTGGGGAGGTTTGAGCGTTTTGAAGGAATGTTTGGGGTTTGGTGGCTCTTGGGGGTGTTTTGGAGAGGTTTGAGGGTTTTGGGGGGGAGTTTGGGGTGGGTTGATGGTTTTGAGGGGGGTAGGTGGTTTTGGGGAGTATTTGGGGGAGGTTTGAGGGGTTTTGGTGGGTGTTTTGGGGGTTTGGGGGTGCTTTGGTCGGGGGTTGGGAGCTTTTGGGTTTTTGGGGGGTGCTTTGGGGTGCCTGAACGTTGCGCGCCCAGATTTGTGCAGTACAAGGCGACGTCGCTGGAGAAGCAGCACAAACACGACCTGCTGATGGAGCCTGACCTGGGCGTCACCATCGACCTCATCAACCCTGACACCTACCGCATCGACCCCAGCGGTGGGGGGCCGGGGACACCCCGAGTTTGGGGGGACACACCCCAGATTTGGCAGGGCGGGGGTGCTGGGGGGTGCCCATAGGGGACCCCAGGCAATCCCTCAAGGGGCTGAGCTGCCAGTAGGGTTTGAGGGGAACCCCAAAATTGTGGGGAGACCCCAACAGCGGGAGAGGGGAGCCAAATTTCCCTGTGTCCCCCCCGCACAGTGCTCCTGGACCCAGCGGATGAGAAGCTGCTGGAGGAGGAAATTCAAGTGCCCACCAGCTCCAGAAGGTAACGGGGGGTGTGTCACGGTCCACTCGGTGGACACGTGATGGTTCGTTTGCACGATCTCGAAAGTGCGAAATTAAGGTGACCGACACCAAAGGGGATAGCAGTAATAAACCAGTGAAACTTTATTGTGTTGCCCGTGAAGTGGCACGCGATAGAGATGGGTGAAAGAGAGAAGTAAAGTAAAGTTTTAGAGCGAGGAGGGAGAGAGAGGTTATAGCTACCACCGCTGATCTCACGACGTCCTAACGGTCCCGGGTCCAGCCGACGCTGCGTCGTCGATCGTCGTGGTCCTTGGTGGGGAAGCTTCCAGTTTTCGTTGTCCAGAAGTCATCCTTTTATGCTCAGTAACAGACCTTGCTCCTCCTCTGCCTCGGGGGTCTCCGCCCTTCTCGAGCGAGGCCATCGCACATGCACAGGGAGGGGCGTCTGAGGCGTGGTCAGTCTCGGAGGTGGGCAGCCTTCCACCAGGAGGGGTGTTTTGGTATTATAATGAAGCAGAGTTCGTCTAAGGTTCATGATTTCTTCATCGATGTTATGGCAACAGTTGCGATCCATCTTTTCTGACAGTGGCTCTGCGGTTATCTCTAACAGCTCCGGCTGGGCCCAGGCACTGAACAACAGCCCAGCACCGCCTGCACCGCCCGGTCAGCGCTCAGGGGAACAGCCCAGCGCCGCCTGCACCGCCCGGTCAGCGCTCAGGGGAACAGCCCAGCACCGCCTGCACCGCCCGGTCAGCGCTCAGGGGAACAGCCCAGCACTCGCTGTGCCACACAGTTGTGCTCTCAGGAGCCTTGGCACCACATCCCACTCCAGGGATCGCAAGGCCAAGCAGGCCGTTGTCAGGTACCTCACTGTCCATGTCCCTGATGACAGTGTTGAGACAATGCTGATCTTCTGACCAACTCTTACACCACCCCGTGGCTCAACATGGTCGTCAGGATGTCAGGACCGTTGGTGGTAGCCTAGTAAAGAAGAGGAAGAAGAAAAGGAAAAGAGAGAGAGAGAGAGAGAGAGAGAAAATAGAAAGGAAACAACAGTGATCAAACTATTTACAAAAGTTAGATTTATGTAACAGTTACAATCAAAGCTGTTTATATCAAAGAAAAATTAATGGGGTTTTAAAACATCTGTTGATTTGGGGAGATCCACATTGAACGGGACATCAAACATATTGTGTGTGTTCAAGACAGACATCAAACGTGTTAACCGTTTCATCACTCTCCAGGTTATGACGTACAATACTGCTGATAAAGCCAAACTGATCAAAACCAGTATCAAGAGAACCACAGTTGGGTGACACAACTTATTCAGGATGCCTGTAGCAGTAGGCGACCATTTGAAAAGTGTGTCCCACCATCTGTGTTCTGCATCCTTTTTCACTCTTTCCAAAACTCGATGTATTTCTTCCACGTTGTGATGAACAGTTATTAAGGTTTTCTGTCTGTTTTCCCTAATTTTTTCCAAAATCTCAACCAAATCCTTGTGTTGGAGTAACTGCTTTACTAAAGTGAGATTCATTCCAATGGGTGTAGGCAGCAATTCATGCATCAACATGTAATTAGATTGCAGAAGTTGGTGAGATATGACCGGGGCCGAATAGGAAAAGTCACATCCGATAATCTTAGTAAAATTGCAAACACAGAAATTTGAATGGTTTTTAGTCTCTACAATTACCTTATCCACGGATAAAAAATCACAAACAGTCCTCAAACATACACAGCCTTTGCCAATATATATGAGTACTGTTTCAGGGGTTTCATTAGGAGGAATCTCAAAATGACAAATATTTTGTTCAGTTTCTAAACAAATATCTTGTGCCTCAATTGCATTGCCTTCACAGATAAATCCTTGTTGTTCTCGTACAATGCAAGATTCCAGATTGACAGTTTGCCATTTTTCATTCACCTTTTGGGCCCATACTCTATGCTCAAAAGGATGGAGTACAGTTCCGTTGCGGTTCAACCCTAATGCAACGACAGGATAAATCTGGTATGTGGTGGCATTGTATATAGTAAGCACAAAGGTTGTAGCTGTGTTTGTGATGGGGTCATAGGTAAAGTTCACCAGGTTCCACCAGGATTGGAGTTTCTTTTCAAAATCAGTGGCACTGTCCCAAATTATTTTCCGAATTTCAGTAGGGAGAGTGCCTTCTTCACCTTCTCTTACGATTGAGGCAGCTACCGACTGCATCCATATTTGGGCCTGGATACAGCTGAGAGCCAAAGAGAGGTTATTTTGGATCACGCCAAGTGCGTCTGTAATCAATTCGTGATCCTTTACATTTACCTTTCCCCATTTTGGTAATATATTTGACAACAGCCACTGGTTAGTCCCCAAAGCCAATAAAGAAGATCGCAAAGGCTGTAGTAAGTTAGTCAAATCACTAATTGAGGTAGCCAATTTGTTCGTTATTCCTTCCGAATCTATACTATTTAAAACTCCCAATCCTGTTCCCTGTTAGGTCTCTCTGTGTTCTTCTTGTGGGAAGAGTTCGTTTTTGCAGCCAGGTTGTCCACCCTTCGTAAGAAGTCTTTAGGAAAGGTGAGCAAGCTGGCTGAATGTCAGAAACATTGTTTTGCATCAGCACTTCAACTCGTTTGAGAGACCATGCTGGGTTAAACAACATTTGTTGTTGGCCCGCATTCCTGGTTACATATGGCCCAATTCCAAAGATTTTTGGGCTAAGCACAACAGTTGGTTGGGTAGTAGGTATTACAACAGCTATTTTGAGTTTTCCCCAGTATTCGGTGTTATTTTTACCACACGTAATTTTATGGGAGTACTGTACAGCAGTCAAATTTAGCCAACAATGTAGGTTTTGATTTTTACAGAACACATAGGGCCCTGTGGTCCAGTTCCATAACTGTCTGTGGGTTCCATGTGGGATTCAGAGATCAATCTGCATCTTATTGTGATGTTATCCCCTTGTACCACCATAAAAGAGGGTATAACTTCATCAGTTAGCGTGAAGAGGGTATCTACACCATTGTGTGTGACTACTGCAACAAGCATCACCAGAGGCTTAGTTACAGCATTTATTTTGAATTTAAATGTTAGGCCTGATAAGCCTCTTGCCAGTGGATTAGGTTGCTCGTTGCACACCGCATAGACTGGCTTGGTCAGGGTGAAGTTATACCAACAATCCCCTTGTTCCTTAATACAAGATTTGGTGATTTTGACATTGTTGGTACTTGGGTCTACCTGTTTGTTACATCCCCATTCTGTAGTAGGACAGAGTTCTGCAGTGATGTTGGAAGTAGGGTCCAATAGATTTCCAAAGGTGGTAATCGAGGAGGCTTTCTCATGAAGAGATCCTTCCACTTTTCTGCATCCCACCTGGATCTTTTCTCCAATCCTTCCTGTCAGGACCCGGACCCAATCTTTTCTGTCCCACTCCCATTCCAGTGGGTGGTACACTTCAGTATCATGCAGTACGACAGTGGCTAAGTTTGGGAGACGATCTTTGGGGTACTGTCCTATACAGCTAGTGTGCTGGATAATAGCTTGGGACCATGGCCATTCTGTGTTCTTTTGGTTACAGGTTAGCGATAAGATGCAGAAAAGTACACCAATCCAATTAAGTGATTCATGATTCATGTTAACTTGCCTCTCTAAGGCAAAAATTAAAACCAGACAGAAAATTAGAATGAAGGAATTATCCAGCGAGTATTTATCCGATGCTCCTTCCCTAGGGCACTGGAGGCTAACCTCCCACTCATTTTGCTCCCAGGAAGGCCATTCAGTACATCCCTTAAACACTGCACAGGAATCAGTGTAAATGTGGACAGGGGAAGCGGTTTGTGCTTCATGCTTGGAAACGCTCCATACTGCAATTAATTCTCGTACCCGGGCACTCCCTTCTCCCTCTGTTATTATCTGTTCATCAGCAGTAGCGTGGAGAGCTATTGCCTGGTATTTCCATGCTTTTCCTTCTCGCTTTGCAGAAGTGTCAGTAAACCAAGCATTCACTGACCATGGGTGAAAGGAGGGGCCACCCGAATAACTGAGATAGGTCTGTCTTGGCTGCTGTCCAGGCTCTCTGTTTCTTGGATAGCTAAGTTTTCTGAAGCTCCTTCAGTCACTGAGAAAAGGTTACAATAGTGTTCAGTCTGGGCATACCACTTTCGTACCGAGGCTCTCTGGGCCACCCCGTCAGGAGGGGGGGTCCCACAAGTGACTGCTTTTATAACTTTGAACGGGCCTCTTAGCACGATTGGCTGCTGACGTGTAATTTTCTCCACTTCTATGAGAGCCAGGCTAACCACAAACAAAACTTTCTCCCATGCAGTATATCTCTTCTCATCATCCTTAAAGCCACGGGAATAAAATCCTACGGGGCGGGTTGGACCCTCAGGACCACGTTGCCAAATGTGTACTGACAGTCCTGTTGTGGCAAACCCCCATTCTGACTGAAAAGGGTCTGTAGGGTGGATGGGGCCAAGAGCCTGATGAGCTGTTGCTTCAAAAATGAACAATTGCATTGCTTCTTCCTGAGAAGCAGTCCATTGCCATTTGACCCTTTTTCTCAGATCATAAAGAGGTCTGGCAATGATGGAAAAGTCTGGGATGTGTTTTCTCCAGAATACCAATAACCCTAAAGCATGTTGCACATGCTTTTTTGATCCAGGCATTTTAGTCTGATCCAGGCATTTAGGGATGATCTAGGGAGGTGAGGGTGTTCGGTGGGATACAGGTCATTCCTCCTTTCCACCAAATTCCCAAAAACTTTACATCTTGCGAGGGCCTTTGGACCTTTTTGGGGGGAATCTGCAAACCCAAGTTCTCCAAATGAGAGATTATGTTCTGTTGGGTTGCACCCACCTCCTTTTCTTTATCTTCCCCCACGAGAATATAATCGATACACTGATAGACAGCTATGCTTTCAGCTGTAATTTCTCCAGTTCTTGGGCCAAAGCATGGAGAGCTATTGTAGAGGAGTGTTTGCTCTGAGGCAGCCAGGTAAAAGTAAACTGTTGTCCCTCCCACGTAAAAGCAAAACGATCTCTGTCTTCTGGTCGCAAAGGTATCATGACAAACATATCTTTAACATCTCTGGTTGCCATGATCGGGTGAGCTTTCTCCTGAATTGTTATTACCAGTTCAGCCACGTTAGGGTCTGCGGCAGTTAGAGGCTCGGTGTTAGCATTCAGCCTCTGAAAATCTACTGTAAGCCTCTGCTTCCCGTCAGTTTTTTTCACTGGCCATACCGGCGAGTTGAAAGGAGAATGGGTATTTATCGCCACTCCTTGCTCCTGCATCTCCTGCATGACTGGTTTGATACCTTCCTTTGTTCCCAGGGGGAGGGGACATTGTTTGACATTAGTTACTTTGCTAAATGGCTGGCAGGGTGCAGTTTGAAGTAGCCTGATGTTCAGCTGCGGTGTCCCGAAAGTCCACAACAATCCTTCCGAATCCTGCAACCCCCTTCCTTTAAGGGCATCTTTTAACAAGAGATTTTCTTCCTCTTCTCTTTCCTCTGTCTGCTGTTTTAACAAGCAAGTTACTTTCTCTTTTTCTGCTAACTGCTCTTCTTTCTCTGCTAATTGCTCTTCCAGGTTGGAGATTGCTCTTTGCAAAAGTTGTACCAAATTTTCAAGGGATTCTATGATTTGTTTTTCATGGCTATGCCGCTTATAGCGGTGTTCAATTGCTGCGACCAGGCTGGCTCCAAGAACTGCACAGATTATCGCTTTGCCTTTACCTGATCGTAATCTAGCCTCATGATGTATGGCAGTCACTCGGTCTGTTACACTCTGCAAATTTGCCCAATTGTCTCAAGCCCACTCCTCCCCGGGTGGGGAGGGTCGAGCTCCAAACTTTGCCAAGAGTGCATAGAACGAGTCAAGATTTTTTACTAATGGGGAGTTTTGATAACCATCTTTTTCAGTCACTCTTATTACGAAAGGCCAGACTCACTTCGGGGAGGTTAAACTTAGTTACACCACACACGCAACAGCTGCTGCGTCGCCCTTCTCTTCCCCGGGTGGCTGAAGGGACCAAAATCTACCACAGGGAGTCAAAACTTAGTTACACACCTCGGCGTGTCCCTCTCACTTCCCTGGGTAGTCGACCTCATCTATTGAGGACAGTTCCCCCTTTTGCACTTGATCCTGATAGACAGAGACCTCAATTCGGGTTTGGGGTGCAATACACTGAGGTGTGTGTGGTGCGCGGGAATCTCGAGTCGCCCCCCTTGCTTTCTGGACACCTCTCACCCTTTCAGGTGTAGGGCCAGGTGCGGCTGGAACGAAACGTTCTTCCCCTGTTACAGACCACACACAACCTGCACCCCCCTGTCTCTCGGGATCCTGTCCGTGACGCCAGTTTAATGACACGGTCCACTCGGTGGACTCGTGATGGTTCGTTTGCACGATCTCGAAAGTGCGAAATTAAGGTGACCGACACCAAAGGGGATAGCAGTAATAAACCAGTGAAACTTTATTGTGTTGCCCGTGAAGTGGCACGCGATAGAGATGGGTGAAAGAGAGAAGTAAAGTTTTAGAGCGAGGAGGGAGAGAGAGGTTATAGCTACCACCACTGATCTCACGACGTCCTAACGGTCCCGGGTCCAGCCGACGCTGCGTCGTCGATCGTCGTGGTCCTTGGTGGGGAAGCTTCCAGTTTTCGTTGTCCAGAAGTCATCCTTTTATGCTCAGTAACAGACCTTGCTCCTCCTCTGCCTCGGGGGTCTCCGCCCTTCTCGAGCGAGGCCATCGCACATGCACAGGGAGGGGCGTCTGAGGCGTGGTCAGTCTTGGAGGTGGGCAGCCTTCCACCAGGAGGGGTGTTTTGGTATTATAATGAAGCAGAGTTCGTCTAAGGTTCATGGTTTCTTCATCGATGTTATGGCAACAGTTGCGATCCATCTTTTCTGACAGTGGCTCTGCGGTTATCTCTAACAGCTCCGGCTGGGCCCAGGCACTGAACAACAGCCCAGCACCGCCTGCACCGCCCGGTCAGCGCTCAGGGGAACAGCCCAGCACCGCCTGCACCGCCCGGTCAGCGCTCAGGGGAACAGCCCAGCGCCGCCTGCACCGCCCGGTCAGCGCTCAGGGGAACAGCCCAGCACTCGCTGTGCCACACAGTTGTGCTCTCGGGAGCCTTGGCACCACATCCCACTCCAGGGATCGCAAGGCCAAGCAGGCCGTTGTCAGGTACCTCACTGTCCATGTCCCTGATGACAGTGTTGAGACAATGCTGATCTTCTGACCGACTCTTACACCCAGCCCTTCCTCGCCGTGGCAGGGGGCTCTGCCCCGTGGGGACTCGGCTCCAGGGAGCTGGTGGACCCCACTTGACACCTGGCTCTGACACGTAGCCCCAGGCCACCAACCCACCAGCCACCCTGGGCAGGCTGTCCCCTGCCGTAGGGACTGGCCGCAGCACGGCCCCTCCAAGGGCTGCCTCCCCCCAGGAAAACCGCCCCGCAGATCCACACGGCCGCGTCACCTCTGCCCCCGGCACCGGGCTCACGGCCTACAGAACACGGCATAGCCACGCACGGCGTGAAGGGACAGACAGAGGGACTGGGATGGCAACCGGGGCCAGTGGCTCCAGTGTTCCTGCTGGATTTGGCCATCTCAGGCCAAGGGTGGGCAAGCTTGGACGGGAGCGCTGCAGGGCTGACCTGAGCCGGGCTCTGGGCTATGACAAGATGCCCATGTGGTGGCACCACTGACAGGTCACTGTGGTGGTGCCATTCTTACCCCTCCCTGCCCTCCTTGTTGGGCTGCTTGGTGCCAGGTGTGATTCCATCCACATTCCCCCGAGCCATCCACCAATCTGTGGAGATAAGGACTGATAACCCTGAGGAGCCTGGCTCCTGCCCCCCCAGTTGCTTGGAGAAGGTTATAATGGCCCATCATCTCCTGATGGCCTGGCACCCCTGTGCCTGGGATGGGGTCAGATGGAACAGTAACAGGGTTGCATGGTCATCAAATTCTTGTGCAACTGCCGGAAGGCACCAGATGGCATTTGACAAAAGTCAATTATCTTGGATCCTATAAACTGCGACCACCAGAGAGGCCCTTTGAGCTCTCCTGGATCGCAGCGGCCTGTGACCAGCATCTCCCCTGAGCTGGGACGCCTCTCGGGTACCAAAACCCTTAAGGTGTCGTCTGCTCCAGACGGAAGGCCAGGGCGAAGTCCCCCCGCTCGAGTCTCAATTATCGCCCGTTGAGGAATGCCAAGGCATTGGGAGTATTTGCTCTAAACTCGAGAGGGAAATTTCCTTTGAGCTAGCTTCTCTTGCACCTGTTTATTGGTGCGTGTGTGTGTGGGTACGTACCCTTACCCTTGTTCCTGTGTGCTTGTCCCTTTTGTGTTCATTTTACCGAACCCAAACCCCTTTGTTTCTGTATGTATATGTCTGGTTTGTGTATGCGCATGTACATATGTGTATAAATTAAGGTACCGTTAAGTAAGTTAGAGTGAATCTTGTCATTTTAGAACCTGAATAAGTCGCTTTTCTTTCTGAGTAATTTTGTGTTGACAAATAGTTGTTAGTTATTAATAAATCTAGATTATTTTCCTAAATCATTACCGTGTCAATACTTTCATCCGCGAAAGTCACCAATGCCCCTTACAGACGGCTGTCCCTTACAGACACAGCCCGAGGAGCCCCACCCGCAGCCCCAGAAAGGACACAGCGGCCAGTGGCTCCAGGGACTCCAAGTTAAGAGCCCAAGCCCAGCTTTGTGACAGCGACAAAAGCCACCGAGAGTGACAGTGACAGATGTGTGGCAGGCTCAGAGCCCTTGGTGTCACCCTTCCCCACTTGACCCTGAGGGAACAGCTGCCCCGGGAAGCCTCAGGGTGCACGGCTACGTGTGGGGAGGACAGACCCACAGCGATGCGATACGGAGCCTGTAGGCAACCTCCCTCTGAGGAGGGACCATTCCCTGGGCTTTGCTCTGCTTCCCCAGAGCCTGTTCAGCCCCCGAGCAAGGGAGAGTTCAGCCCTGCTGCTGGGATGTGCCCTCCCATCCCCACAAAGCCAGTCCCTGCTCCCCAGACAACCCCAGCCCCGCAGCAAGGACGACGTGCGGTGGCTCCCCACACTCTGAGCGCCTCCTGAGTCACTCCCTGGCACAGGGGCTGTGCCCACAGCTGGTGCTGATGAGCACAGCATGGGCTGCTGCCCCCGCTCAGGGGCAAGGATCGAGAGGAAGGGACCGGTGGTGTCCTCTCTTGGTGCCACATGGAGTGACAGGAAGAATCGGGGTGTTTTGGGTGTACTGGAGAAAATTTTGAAGTCAAAATGGTGGATACTGGGAGTCCAAGAGATGTTCTGGGGTGAAAGCAGGAGATCTGACCTTCAAAGTACAAAATTTATGGGAAGAAATGGGGGACTCTGGAGTCCAAGGAGGATTTTGGGGTGAAATTGGGAGGCTTTGTGTGTGCCAGAGCAGATTTTGGGGTGAAACTGGGGGATTTTAGGATTCAAGATGGATTTGGGGCTGGTTTGTGGGTCAAACAGCAATATTTTTGGGTGTCAAACTGAAGAATTTGGGGGCCAAAACTGGGTTTGGGGTTCAAAGGGGGAATGATGTGGGAAAAGTGGGGCATTTGGGGGTCAAACACGGATCTGGGAGCATAGGGCAGTTTGGGGGTGAAAAGGGGGGGTTTGGGCTCAGGGGGACTCACCGCGCAGCACCCAGGTGAGGGCGGCCCCGGTGACAGTGGCAGCGCCGTCCCCCACCCCCACGGCCTGGAGCACTCCCCGGGTAGCCACGGCACCCCTCAGGGTCGGCACAGCGCCTGCCCAGTGTTCCCAGCCACCCCCAGTTACCTCCCAATTACCACCCCGTTACCTCGCCCACCCCACCTCCCTCCCAGTTACCTCCCAGTCTCTCCCAGTAAACCACCAGCTCTTCCCAGTAGCCCCCAACTACCTGCTAGTGTCTCCAGTCCCCTTCTGGTGCCCTCCAGTATATCCCAGTGCCTCCCAGCTGCTTCCCCATTACCTCCCAGTACTCCCCAACCCATCCCAGTACTCCCAGTGACCAGTCAGTTACCTTTCGAAACAAGACAGAGGGCAGATCTGTCCCCTTGGACAGTCAAAGGAGGCTCCATCACTGTGATGAGCTGGAGAGGCCTCGGGCAGAGCCCGAGAGAGGTTTCGTAGGGCTGCTGTCCCCAGCGAACACCAGCGTGTCCCCAGGGGATAAGGGACAGCCCCCAGATCACCAGCTTTGGGGCTTTTCCCAGCCCCCTTGGCTCGCTGCCCTCCTCCGTCACGCAAGGGCACCTCCGGCACGTGACGCTCTCCAGGATGTGGCAGGGCCGGAGGGACCTGGGTGGCTCATCCCTCCCCTCCGGTTGTTCTGGTTAATTTAAATACATCCGAGTGGCACTCCAGCAATTATTCTTACATGGCAGATCCAAATGTCTGTGAGAGGAAAAAAGAAAACTATTCCTGCACAGCCAATTAGAGAAATGCCCAGGGTTGAACAGCAATCCACAACGCTTAATCACTCCCTGAAGAAGGGAGGGCTCTCAACCTCAAGGAGTGTCTTTGGGCAGCGTCCTGACCCAAAGGGCGAGTCCTCGATAGCAGCATGCTGCTCCGGGGCCACTAGCTCAACCTGGCCCTCCAGGGGACTCCGTCTGTACCCAAGCTGGATCCGATCTCTGGTCAATACCGGCTCCCATTGGCTGAGGGCCCCAAGGAACGTAAAGACCTGAGAACAGGGCGCAAAAAGGGAATCAGCAGCCACTCTGTCTCAAGAGCCAGGAAGCCCCGTCTCTCTCAGGGTGGGGGCACCTGCCACGATGGGGAATGAGTCTCCTTCTCGCGCGGGAGCCAGAGCAGCCAGAGCCCCTCTCTGCAGTCGTGGCACTTGTGCCCTGTGCAAAGGGCTCCCCACTTAGACAGCGCGATGCCCACTGGGGTCGCCCAAGGGCAATGCTGTCAGTGTCCGAGGGCTTGGATTCTGTACAGCTGCCGAGGAAGACACTTAAGGCTCCCTACGGCACACAGGCAATGCGCACAGCTGTGGAGGGTGACCATTTATTGCGATGGCCCCAACACAGAGCACAGACCGGCCGGGGAGCCTTAGTTCCACAATCAGCGAAACCAGAGCCCGCCGCATCAGCTCTTCTGCAACATGTTGCCTGACCCTGCGGCAGCTGAGCAGTCAGCTCCCTATGCTTGCCTTACCTGACAACGTGATGCAGAGACTCTCAGAGAGGCAGCATTTGTTCAGACAAGCCATTTATTGTCAACGTTGCACAGGGTAAAGCTCCCAGCGGCAATGGGCGCTCTCGAGGCAGGAGGGCAGTCGCTGTCCGGGGGCTAACAGGAGTCTCTGTCACAAGCCGCCCCCCTTGCAACATTCTCCACCCAGACCCCGGTGAACACACGGAGGGAGGCACATTAGCGGTGCCTCTCGCTTGGTCCCTGCCCAGCCAGAGGACCTTTCTGTGCCACCTTCTCCTTTCTTTTGCCTGCTACCGGGAGGAGGTCACCATCTGCTGTCAGCTGTGAGCCCCGCAGACACAGCTCTGAGCGTGAAGACCTCTTTCACTCTCCACAGAGCAGCAGTCTTATGAGTCGATCTCGCAGCTGACGGAACTGACGCAGTGCCTGGGCGTGGGCGGCCGGATCCTGCTCCAGGCGCTGGAAGAGGTTGAGGGGCTCGGCCATTTGGAAGGCTGGGAGCGAGATGATCTCCTTGGGCACCTTCTCATTGCCAAAGAAGAAGGAGGCATTTCTTCTCCAGGCAGCGGCGCAGGTACTGCATGATGTCCTCCAGCCACGGCAGGAAATCCCTCCTGATGGGGCTATGGTGGTCAGGAGGTGCATCAGAACTGTCTTCAAGGCAGAGGTGGAAAAGCTCCAGGTGGAAGGAGTGCCCACGGGGGCGCTTCTGGGGCACGAGCAGGCAGTAGACAGCGTCGTCCTCGCAGGGACTCCAACCTTCAAAGGCACTGCCCACCCCAATCGGTGGCTGCAGCACCATGAGGAAAGTATCTGAAAAGCGCTCTCGGAAGGCACAGACGACGGTGGCCGCCAGCTCCTCCACCACCTGGCTCCTGTAGGCCGGGTTCTGCACTCTCCACTGGATGCGCTTTGCAAAATCCATGGCCACATCCCTCTCAGCGGGGTCTTCTCCTTCGCTTTCTTCCTCCTGCTGCTCTGGGTCCTCCTGCTGTTGTCCTGGTTCAACTAGGATAGGGTTAAGTTTCCCCAGCAGAGAGAGAGGGGGATCTCCAGCCAGGTTATTCATACCATGCTGACGTCAGGTCCAGGGGGCAGAAAACTTTTTTACTTTCTCTTTGGTGGTCTTGGTGGCTGGGAGCTGTTCCGTGACCATTTGCGGTATTTCTCTGTATATCTTTTGTCTTGTTCACTGTTATTGCTGTTCATTGTTGTTATAATTGCCACTGTTGTTGTTCAGATTGTTTATCACACTGTTGTATTCAATTTCTTCTTATTTTACCCCGGGGTTTGTGCCTCACTTCCAGCCCGACCGGCTGCGGGTGGGGAGGGGCAACGGCAACATGCTCTCCGGTCCCGGCAGGGCTTAAACCACAACAGCTGTGTAAAAGGAATAAGCTTTAGAAAACTTTTTTCTCTTAGGATATTATTAATAGCAGGAATATTAATAAATAGATATTGTTTTATACGGCACAGGTGCTCTAGGAACAGTACTGAAGATAAGTAACCGTGATGACCGCAGACTGCATCAGTGAACAGTGGTGTCAGGAGAGGAACCGGAGCGGAACGAGAAGAACTCGTGGAATATAATGGACTTTTGTATTGGCTCTGGCTGAACTGGAATCGGTTTTCCCCTACAGCAGCCCCACGGTGCTGTGGTTTGTGCTGGGAGCTGCAGGGTGTTGGCAGCACCCTGGTGTGGTGGCTGCTGCTGAGCAGTGCTCACACAGCACCAAGGCTCTTTCTGATATTTCCCCCAGTGGGACGGGGTGGGCAAGATCTTGGGAGGGGACACAGCCAGGACAGCTGACCCCGACTGACCCAAGGGATATTCCAGACCCTGTGACATCTGCTCAGTATAAAGCTGGGAGAAAGGAGGAAGGGGGTGGGGTCACCCTTGTTCCTCCGAGGCACCCACTCCGCGTATGGGAGCCCCGCTTCCTGAGAAGGCCCGACAGCGCCTCTCCGTGGCAAGGAGAGAATAAATCTGTTTGCTTTTGCTTCCGCGCGCGGACTTTTGCTTCGCTTTGCTTATATTAAAACTGCTTTTGTTTCACCCACAAGGGTTCGTTTATCTTCTTTCCCCTCTTTACCCTGTTGAGAAAACAAAGGGAAGGGGGGGGAAGTGATAGAGCGACTTGGTGGATACCTGGCATTTAGCCAGAGTCAAACCATCACAACTTTTGAAATTGATGATGAATTGGGATTGTACTGCATGTTATGAAGAATCCTATGAATACAAGACTGTTTTTGTCAGCTGTTGCCACTCGCTGAGCGGTGGCCCAGCTCTGAGCTGTTTATAAAGCAAGCCTAGAGATACCCACAGCCTGGTAAAATCCTTGAACACGCTGCTCCTCCTCCCGCTCTGTGTTGCTGCTGGAGCTCTCCTCTTGGCCGCCGCTGTCCACCTCGGGGCTCCTTTTCCTGAGCCACCAGCAGAGACCGAGGAGCAGGCCCAGGAGTCCAGCAGTGGCCCAGAACTGCCGCTGCTGCAAGGCAGCAAAGAGCAGGGCTTGCCAGGCAAAGCCGCTCTGCTCCTGGGTCCTCTGCTCCAGGTCCTGCACCTCCCGGAGCAGCCAAGTCATCTCTGGCTCAGCTCCACCGCACACAGCTGCATGCGCTCATGTGTGGCCTCGTCCGGCTCGTCACAACCAGCTGTGGGTACCGGATGATGCTTTGCACCAACAGGATGAACAACTGTGTGACAGCCATGGCCTGCAGGAGGCAAGGAGAGCAGGGTGTTGGTGGGGCTGGGCGGCTGCCGTCCCCTGGGGGCAGGTAGAGAGGGGGCGAGGCAGCGGCGGGGCAGCAAGGCCTGCGCCCAGCCCTGGCGGTGGCGTCACCGGGCCCTGCCAAAGGCGCTTCCGCAAGCAGCTGCGCCCTGGCTGCAGGGTGAGAGCCCACCCTGCCGGGGGCTGCGTTTCTACTCCGGCCCTCGTCCAGCCCAGCCGCCCTCCCGTGGTGTGTGCACTCACCGTTGGCTCAGGATGCACTGGGCAGCGCTATCGGCTGCCACCTCTTATAAGCGTCCCCCCCGTGGCTCAGCCATTGTAATGTCACAGGGGCCAGAGCGCATCAGAGCCACACACGCCCTCTGCACAGCCCCGGCCTTCAGCCCCAGCCCAGCTCAGGGACTTCCCGTTTCCCCAGGTGGCCAAAGACCCGACACCCCCGAAGTACAGACCCACCCCACAGACGGCGCTGCCGGGGGCTCCTTTACAAAGCCCTTAGCAAGCGTACGGTCAGGTGCCGTGAGCCGTGGATGCTTCGCTCCTTGAGATCCCATCCCGTGAGACGGAGTCGGCTCCCTTGGTGCTGGCCTCTGAGCTGGTGGTTGTGGGTGTTCTCTCGGTGCCTTCATGACACTGACGGCTGTGGGCGGTGCACATCCTGGGGGTGGGATGGGGCCTGTCCGTGGCAGTTTCTCTGTTCCTGCTGTGCCGCTGCGAGAGGACGTTGCTTCCAAAGAGACATTTCCCAAGGGTGATGAGGGGGTGCAGCTGGAGCTTTCCTGGCGGGCAACTGCCACTGCCGACAGAGCACCGACTTGTCCATGTCCAGCATGTTCCGTTCTGCGGTACCAACTCCCTGGGGAGTGTCTGGGATGGGCAGATTCTCCTCCCAGAGCCCGGTGAACACACGGAGGGAGGCACATCAGCGGTGCCTCTCGCTTGGTCCCTGCCCAGCTGCAGCTGCCAGGGAGTTTCTCGGCCCATGTGAAATCGCCACCACGGCCAGTGACAGTGTGAAGGGAAAACAGCGCCAAGGTCATTGCTGATGGGAAGCGACTGATGTGTTTGGCACAGAAGTGCTGTAATGAAAAAGCACAATAATACAGGTGGTCGCAAGGAACTCAAGGGAAGTTGCTACAAGTATACTTGAAATTGCTAATGTAGAGGGACCTGTACAGCAGGACATTTAGTTTTAACATTCACCTCACTTGTGTTTTGCCTGCTTTTATTGTTCCCGTGTTTTGCTGCAATTCATGTGATTTCAGAAAGGGAACCCCTTTCTGTAACACTGGATGGAGATTTTTAATTATAAAGCCATTCACTCCATGCAGGAGGAGATGATTCACTGCAGACTGGCACACAGCTATTCACGCCACCCCTATTTTTATTTTAAAACGAGTGCCACTGAAGAGTATTCCAGGCGGAAGGCAAAGGTGGGTAATCCTTCCAGACATATTGGCAGCTCAAAGCAACTGTCCTCCTGCCCCACAGGGCATGCCAAAAGAAGACTGAGCTCCCCACAGGACTTGCCTAGCTGCAGCCCCTCCCCAGGAAGCCCAAGGGACAAGGGGACACCCCAAGTGACGTGGCAGGGGGTGGAGACACGGCAGGGGGGCAACAGGGACCCATAAATACGATATTGAAGGTGGGAGGAGCGTGGGTGGCCACCAGCCCAAGAGGTCAACATTGAGTTGGGGACACCAGGATGTCCCCAAAAACGGGTTTGGGGACCCCCTCAGATTTTGGGGACAAGGTGGAGGGGATATGGCACATATGACACAGGCCTCTGCGGGAGAGGTGAGCACGCAGACAGCCAATGCGATCGAGCAATGCCCCTTGAATAAAGGATACACAGCAATTTATCGACCACCATACAGTACACACGCAGCTACCTGATTGCTCGTAGGCTACAGCTACTTGTCCACGCGCCCTTCTGCCCTCTATGATTGGTCCCGGCGTGGTGTCCACGCGCCGCTCTCCTGCCAGGCAAACACCTTGTTTCCCACAGTCCAGCTTCCTTATCTCTTTGCTGCACACGGAGTTTCTCAGCCCCTTGCCTTGCAGGTGTTCTTCACTACAGCCACAGCCTGTTGTTACAGCGAGGCCACTCGGTCTGGATCGCTCATAATGTGCCCACTGTTTTCCAGCCGTTCCATAACTCCCCCTTTGTCGACGGATAAAGCCCGGGTATCAAGAATAACTCCAATATTTTAGTGGTAAGGCATTAGCTGTTTTTTTCCATCTGCTTAGCCACAGGAGTGTGGCGCTCAGATCCCAGCTAACCCTTGCAGGAGGTTAACCTCCGCGGGAAAAGAGAGCACAAACGCCAATATGGTGGATGCTATCTGTTCGGTTTATTAACTGCGCAATTGCTTTATATACCCCTTTCTGTACATCGCGAGATCTTTAGTTCCCTGTTCTTTCCGTGCATCACGAGATCTTTTCAGGTGCCTCTGTTTTTCCCGTACATCGCGAGATCTTCCGAGCGCCTCCCCCTACACTATATGGTTTGCCAGCTTGATCCAATTTTATTAAGCACAGAGCATCTTATATACTATAAAGGCGTGATCGCATACAGCTAAACAAGCTGTAATTGGTTCTAAGCTACTGTCCACACAAAATAACTCATATTTCATTGGTACAACGCAAGAAGCACACGCCAGAAGAACAAGCCTATGGACCTCCTACTCAATGTTTCAACTTCACTCCATATCTCTAGTTAAGGAATTTGCTAAACAATAGCTCTCTATGCAGTGGCAAGCCAGAGGGGAACATTGAACAGTGAGTTCTTTACACAGGGGCAGCTAGCAGAGAGTTACTCATGTCGGTATCAAGGACCAGGTGGCCGTTATCTTCCAAAAACTTCTCCACACCCCTTTTTGTTTTTGAGCAATCCAGACCCCTTTTATTGCTCGGTCCATCGTTCTCATAAAACACTTCCACACACAGGTTAACGTCATTAAAAGGATTATAATGGCTATTTAAACTGTTATTCCACGTAAAAACAAATCCTTTAACCATCCTGTAATTGGTAACATTTTGGCCTAATTAGTATTAAATATTCTTCCTTCTTCAAGAAGTAAACCCATCATATAAGCGTCACTACAAAACCAACTGTCATTTACCGGGACTGCTGAAGGGGTCACGTTTTGCCGTTCCAGCCAGACTGTCTGATTACACCAACCATGATGGCCAGTCAGATCGGCTTTTCGTCCACCAGAGTGTGTCCGTCCCCCGTGCTGATCTTGCATGCTGTTCCCAGCTGCTGGGGGAAGAGAGCTCTCAGCTCCAACTCCAACCAAACAGGGCTGGGATGGGTCGGCAGCAGTTGCTAAGCCCAGGCAAAATGCCTGCTGTCCTGATTGATTTTTCCCTGCCACCTTGGCACAGCTCAGCAGTTTCTTATCTATCTTACGAGGCCTGTTCTTCATCAAAGCTTAGCTGTTTGTCAGAGGCTGTGTAAGGCCGGTGCCTCCCAGATCTCCCCTTTCTTTTTTCTGCAGCGGAACCTGCAAGACTTGTGTAAGCTCTTTATCAATTGAGGTTTAGACAAACTTCAAAAACCACAGCATGCTTAGAATACTTCCACAGAAGGCTAAAAACAATACAGCAGTTACAATTACTAGTTAAAAGAGAAGGCTAATTTCACTCCCCATAATTAAGGGATATGACAAAATACTGCAAAAATAACCAGTAAGGAAAACACGTAGTAGCACGCTTACTTAATGGGGTACTAACATTCAGATCCGCAATCGCTGGGGAACCCTGGGTGCAGCGAGGATTCAGAGTGCCCTTCCTCACAAACAGGAGATCCTACGCGATGCGTCCATCCGTAGGGGAGGCATCCAACGTCGCTGCAAGCAGGTCCGGCCTCTGAATCAACGGGCCAAAATAACTGGCACTTTTCTTTGAGCGGGAACATCTGATTCCATCCTCCTGTTGGGTTCCACCCAGAGCCTGGCCAGCACTCCAGGGGGAAACCAAGGGAGTTTCTAATAAGGTTAAACACTTGAGCTCTTAATTCTTAATATTGCTAAGCAGAGGGAGTTGAACACACACATTCTTACAGTATTTCATCCTCATTAATAACTACCTTCTGTGTAAGCTACATCTTTCACTCTTGGCTAGTAAGCCTAGATATTTCATTAAGGAGTTGCAATTACTGTTAGCATTTTCTCTTAAAAGAACTGGCAACCGTGTGGGTGCGTATGCCGGGTCGCGAACCTTCTGCGTCGCTGACAATGTAAAAGCGTCATCAGCATTTGGGTTAGAAGATTAACGATGTCTAAATTAATGACGCACTTGTGTTAGAAGACGAATGGCATCTAGATTAACGACGGCTAAAAGCAAAAGGATTTGTGCTTGTTAGGGAAGAAACAGATAAGAAGGGATTCTCTAAAATAACACAGCAGAAATTTATCTACTGGCTTCGCGCGGCTATCAGTCCTTGTTGAAAGTGCTGAGAGATACTAGTTTTTGAAAAGAGCATGCGCCAGAGCAACACACGGATTTGCTGTTAGTTTCAGATTGCATAAGAGCAGATAAGGGCTTGCTTTTCTAAGAAATGTTGGAGCTTGACTGTTAACCATATTGGTGTGTGTCTTGTCTCTCAGCCTCGTCCTGCAAAAATAGGGCTTCCTGCAGCAACTGGTGACCCCAACGTGATGTCTCTGAAAATCGCTTAAATGCAGACTGATTAAATGCGGAAAATCGCTTAAATGCGGAAGACTCCAAAGCATCACCGAAGGCGCTACCGGGAGCTCGCAGGTGAGGAAGCAGGAGAGCACGGGACGAGGCACCGGAGCGTGGAAATCCTGCAGGTATGGAAGCAGACGCGGCACTAAAACTGCTGTGAAGTATCCTCTCTCTGAGAGGGCAAGAAACAGCTCTTAGCAATCTTAAAAAGCTCACTGAGTGAGCGCATGGAGAACTTTTTTTGAGATAATACAAAGACAAAATAATGAACGCGGGGCCAGGCTGTTAACACAGAGAATGAGAACACAGAGGGCGAGGATGCATATTCTGAACCCCGGGAGCAAGATTTATATGCTGGGTCCTTTGACTGTGATAATCTTCTAGACCCTGACGCTGTAAATCCTGAAAAAGGATCTGGCCTGTGTCCTCCCTTAGCTGGGGATGATGTGCGGGTAAAAGTGAGGCGAGAAACCTTGGTGCAAGGGGATATGGACATGGTGAGAAAGGTTGTTGCTCCTGTAAGCTGTGAGCCGGGACATCAGCCACGTTGGGAAGGACTGCATTTTTCTGTTATTAGAGAACTACAGAAAAGCGTTGATGAGGACGGGCTGCAAAACTCTCTTACAAGAGCTGTACTGGAGGCAGTCGCTCAGGGATGTCAGTTGGCCCCGCGGCATTGGCTGGCACTTTTAAAAAGGGCATTCACGCCGGCACAGAGCTCTATCTGGAAAACCGAGCGTGTGGATCTCTGTGCTCAGCGTTCGCGCCCCCCCCTGCAGGTGCGGGGTTGGCGGCGGCAGCCCGGGGCCTCCCCGAGCCCCCCCTGCCACGGAGTGACCGCCTGCGGCCCAGCCCGGCACTGCGCCCTCGGCCCGCACCGCCCCTCCCGCCCCCCGCCAAAAGCGGCAGTTCTGTCACAGAGAAGGCGCTGACGCTGTCGAGCAGCACCGGCTTCATATGCTCTTAATGGTGTTTCCGTGTTTGAAATCTTTGTCATTTTACGCTGTGTCCGTAGGAAGCGTAAGGGGCCCCTTTGTGTGGGTTGTGACTGTTTCACGCGTGTGTGAGACGCGGCCCAGCTGCAGCTGCGCAGTGCGGAGTTCTCTGACCCGCGGGGAAGCGCCCGGGGAGGAACGAAACTGCAGCTGAGATCCCTTGGTGCGGAGGGTCCCAGTGCCCGCCCGCTGGGTCGTCAGCGCTGCTCTCTGTCTGGGCTCAGGGTGTTAACTGTTACGTGTGAAATACCTCCTCCAGCGGGAGGCAGCAATTCTGTGGTCATTGTTGTCTTGCATTTAGGCGCATGCTCTGCGGGGAGAGGGCGCCTCTGTACCATCTGCCTGACGGAAATGTTGTCAAAAGATCATCTACAACCTGACAGGGGTTGTTTGTTTTACCCGGGGTCACAGACGTTGATTCTGCAGGGGAAATCAGAATTATGCCCTGGACCCTTGTACCCCCAAGTTCAGTGACAAAAGGTTAAAAAAATTGCTCAGCTTGCTTATTTTACTGCATTTTAGATACTGGTGCGGATGTGACCGTAATATCCGCGAGCAGATTGCCTGTTAGCTCGGGTAACTCAGAGGCTTTTCAGGGCTGGTGTCATGCTGTAGCAATTCACAGCAAGGATCTCGTTCATGTAAGGGGCCCGCCCAGAAAACCGGGTAGCAAATATTCATCCGTTTATAGTGGAGACCCCTATTACATTTTGGGGTCGTGACTGTATGGCTCGATGGGGAACTCAGATTGGATCAAATTTGTCTTAATCACCACTGCAGCACAACCCCCCCTGAAACCCCCCTGAAACTCACCTGGGAAACAGAATCCCCTGTGTGGGTGGGTCAGTGGCCCCTGCCAAGGGAAAAGTTGTGCCACCTGAATGATTTAATTCAGAGACAATTAAGTTGTTATTTTAAAGAAAAGTGGTAAATGGTGACTTTTACATGATCTCTGACACATTAATGATGCCGTGGAGGATACGGGTGCGTTACAGCCAGGAATGCCCTCCCCACAATGATTACCTGAAACTGGCACCTTGTAATAACTGACCTAAAGGACTGGGGTTTTTACCATTCCCTTGCATCCGGATGATGCACCTAGATTTGCCTTCTCTGTTCCCAGTGTTAATGTCAGTGAACCTGCGAGACGGTGCCACTGGGCTGTTTTACCACAAGGCATGAAAACTGTCCCACGATGTGTCAGGGTTTGTTGCAAAGGCTTTGAGCCCTGTTACACTGCAGGTCCCCCAGGCTGCTCTGTATCATTGTATGGCTGACATCCTTACGGCCCAGAAACACGGGAGATCATGGAAAAGGCTCTCGCTTTAACCAAAGGCTCACTATCTCCAATGGGGTGGCAAACAGCACCTGAAAAGGTACAGAGATCATCACCGGGCAGTACCTGGGCTGGAGACTTTGTGAACAGACCATTGTCCTGCAACAGGCTAAACTCAAAACTGATGTTAAGACTTTAAATGATTTACAGAAACTGTTGGGAGCCATAAATTGGATACAGCTGTGGTTGGGCCTAACTGATGATGATCTGCATAGCTTGTTTGATATTTTCTGAAGAGATCCTTCACGGACATCACCCAGAGTACTTAGAGAGAGAGCGAAAGAAGATCTCCACCGCACAGCTAACGCCATCTCAAACAGACCAGCATCACAGGTACACTGCATTCCCCCACGGGACATGCCATCATAGAAAGAGCACACCAAACCTTGAAAGCGCTTTGGCAAAAAACAAAAAGGGGGAGAGGTCTTGGCTCCAGGGCAGCCATATGCTCTGCTGTTTCAGTGGGATGAAACACTTAGCAAACCTCTTGTTATTATTGAATGGACCTTTTTTGTCACACCAACTGCACAAGAAAATCACCACTTGTCCAGAAATGTTTGCCAAACTGATCATGAAAGGTCGGCAGCGCCTACTATTACTTGCTGGTCAGGAACCCGTGTGTGTCACAGTTATGGTTACTATGCACATGTTACAGCGGCTAATACAAGTGTCTTCAAGCAAGAACAGCTTTCACATGCATTTTTTCCACCAGAATGCCAGGGCAATACAAACCCAGTTTCCTTTATCAGCTTGCCCTGAATACCAGACAGACTCCATCTCTTCAACAGGGAAGTGGTGTCGACCCTGGGGGACTCACCTCCTCTAATGACAGCAATCTGTTGTCACTCACTTAGCTGCATTTCCAATGTTAAAGATGTACATGTGTCTGTTAACACCTTTTCTGGAGCACTGTTTGCATCCTGCCATGCAGGGATCCGACTGGCATTCCCCACTCACTGACTGGACAGGCCACTGTGGAGTGTACGCCTGGCAAGCTAAAGCGTCTGTTAGAGCAACAAAAAAGGGGAGATGCACGGTATCAAGGTACACCTCACAAAAGGCTAAATAAGGCATTGTATGGCATGGACTTTTACATTCCCCTGTCTCACAGGTGCCACCAGTATCGTGTCACTTCTCATCACAGATACCAGATCAACCAGAAGTCCAAAGCAAAGCTCAAGTGTTAACAAAAACCTAGAAAGGGGTAACTGGGAAGGACCGTTTCCTTTAATACCCTGGGGAAGAGGTGATGCTGGTGTCTGCACAGGTCACAGTCCCTGGGGATTACTGGCAGGGTGTGTGCAACCACACTTGAGGGTGAGAGGCAGCCAGCACTCAGGATCCAGCTGTGGGTGCTGTGGGTGCCCCTGTGCCGACAGTTTGCCATCTCTTGGACTGATCATTTAAGCAGAATGTCTGGGTAACGTTGCAACAGGACAAAATAACCTACGGTTGCCAATTCTTTTAAGAGAAAATGCTAACAGTAATTGCAACTCCTTAATGAAATATCTAGGCTTACTAGCCAAGAGTGAAAGATGTAGCTTACACAGAAGGTAGTTATTAATGAGGATGAAATACTGTAAGTATGTGTGTGTTCAACTCCCTCTGCTTAGCAATATTAAGAATTAAGAGCTCAAGAGTTTCACCTTATTAGTAACTCCCTTGGTTTCCCCCCGGAGTGGTGGCCAGGCTCTAGGTGGAACCCAACGGGAGGATGGAATCAGATGTTCCCGCTCAAAGAAAAGTGCCAGTTATTTTGGCCCGTTGATTCAGAGGCCGGACCTGCTTGCAGCGACGTTGGATGCCTCACCTACGGATGGACGCATCGCGTAGGATCTCCTGTTTGTGAGGAAGGGCACTCTGAATCCTCGCTGCACCCAGGGTTCCCCAGCGATTGCGGATCTGAATGTTAGTACCCCATTAAGTAAGCGTGCTACTACGTGTTTTCCTTACTGGTTATTTTTGCAGTATTTAGTCATATCCCTTAATTATGGGGAGTGAAATTAGCCTTCTCTTTTAACTAGTAATTGTAACTGCTGTATTGTTTTTAGCCTTCTGTGGAACTATTCTAAGCATGCTGTGGTTTTTGAAGTTTGTCTAACCTTTAATGGATGCAGCTCTCAAACAAGTCTTGCAGGTTCCGCTGCAGAAAAAAGAAAGGGGAGATCTGGGAGGCACCGGCCTTACACAGCCTCTGACAAACAGCTAAGCTTTGATGAAGAACAGGCCTCGTAAGATAGATAAGAAACTGCTGAGCTGTGCCAAGGTGGCAGGGAAAAATCAATCAGGACAGCAGGCATTTTGCCTGGGCTTAGCAACTGCTGCCGACCCATCCCAGACCTGTTTGGTTGGAGTTGGAGCTGAGAGCTCTCTTCCCCCAGCAGCTGGGAATAGCATGCAAGATCAGCGCTGGGGACGGACACAGTCTGGTGGACGAAAAGCCCATCTGACTGGCCATCATGGTTGGTGTAATCAGACAGTCTGGCTGGAACGGCAAAACGTGACCCCTTCAGCAGTCCCGGTAAATGACAGTTGGTTTTGTAGTGACGCTTATACGATGGGTTTACTTCTTGAAGAAGGAAGAATATTTAATACTAATTAGGCCAAAATGTTACCAATTACAGGATGGTTAAAGGATTTGTTTTTACGTGGAATAACAGTTTAAATAGTCATTATAATCCTTTTAATGACGTTAACCTGTGTGTGGAAGTGTTTTATAGAACGATGGACCGAGCAATAAAAGGGGTCTGGATTGCTCAAAAACAAAAAGGGGTGTGGAGAAGTTTTTGGAAGATAACGGCCACCTGGTCCTTGATACCGACATGAGTAACTCTCTGCTAGCTGCCCCTGTGTAAAGAACTCACTGTTCAATGTTCCCCTCTGGCTTGCCACTGCATAGAGAGCTATTGTTTAGCAAATTCCTTAACTAGAGATATGGAGTGAAGTTGAAACATTGAGTAGGAGGTCCATAGGCTTGTTCTTCTGGTGTGTGCTTCTTGCGTTGTACCAATGAAATATGAGTTATTTTGTGTGGACAGTAGCTTAGAACCAATTACAGCTTGTTTAGCTGTATGCGATCACGCCTTTATAGTATATAAGATGCTCTGTGCTTAATAAAATTGGATCAAGCTGGCAAACCATATAGTGTAGGGGGAGGCGCTCGGAAGATCTCGCGATGTACGGGAAAAACAGAGGCACCTGAAAAGATCTCGTGATGCACGGAAAGAACAGGGAACTAAAGATCTCGCGATGTACAGAAAGGGGTATATAAAGCAATTGCGCAGTTAATAAACCGAACAGATAGCATCCACCATATTGGCGTTTGTGCTCTCTTTTCCCGCGGAGGTTAACCTCCTGCAAGGGTTAGCTGGGATCTGAGCGCCACACTCCTGTGGCTAAGCAGATGGAAAAAAACAGCTAGTGCCTTACCACAACATGTGGTGACCCCGGTGTACGGACGGTGGCTGTCTGCGGTACACGGCAGGAGGCAAAGGAGCTCCACGCAGGACGGGAGACTCCACGGCGCGCCATGCAGGCCACAATAAAGGTAATAAAAATATGGGGCAGAAAATATAAGACTTCTATGAAGTCGAGCGCTTTAAAAGAGATGCCACAAAGATTATTAAAGCTCGGTATTCTGGCTGAGCCGATGGATCGTATGAAGCCTGAGCTGTGGCCCCTGATTAGAGCTGATTTAAAAGAGCAAGCAAAAAAGGGAAATCCGCAGCACTTGATGACTTGGGATAAAGTAAATGCATTGATGAAAACTGCCCAAGCCGAACAGCATGCATCTAAGGATGCACATAGAGGATTGCAAGGTTTCTCAGAGAAAATTCCTCAGACAGAGGACCTTGCAGATATTTCCTCTAAGGAGGAAGCTATCAAACGAGGGGCGGCGTGGCCTATAGCAGGCAAACCCCCTGAAGAGAACAAAGGGAGCGGAAGTGGCACGAGCCCTTCCGGTTCGCCCGCACCCCCCCGTATCCCCTCGGGGAACATCACACAAAGCAGAAGCAGCAATACAACCGGCTGACTTAGAGGAGGAGGAGTGGAGAAAACAAATGCAAGAATGTAAACAAGAAATGCAAGCATTTCAAAAACGGCAGGAGAACAAAAAGGGGCGGCTCCGGCCGGATCCCCTGCTCGACTGGCTTCCGGGTCCACCCCTCCTCCGGAGGAAGTGAAACCTTGGATTGTAGCGGAGCCTCCTCACCCCTACGATATGAAACAATCAGGCAGTCAGTTCGCTCACTGTCGACATCAAAAAACTCAGGCGGAGTCAGATGACGAATCAGACAACAGCGATCCTAAATCCAATCACAGGGGAAAGGCAGGGGCGCTGCCGGAAAGGGAGGAGAAGAACCCGGGGGAGGAAGTGACGAAATTGCTAGCGGCACTGACGGCAGTGGTAAGCACACTGGCCGCCTCCACCCGAGAAAACAGACGTCTGATCCTGGGCGGGGCTGCTTCCTCTTGTTTATAAAAACACCCTACTGACTGGCAGCTCGTACCGAAAGACTGTAAAATGTTAGGAGTAAAGCTTCACCCTACAATCGTAGATCTACAACACCCCTCACATGGAGACTGCTTTCGACTGCTTTACAGGACAGGGAGTACTTTCAACAACCCTTGCTCGATTACAACTCAGACCCAGGGAATTTACTGCTACTACTGAAGCTGGTAAAAAAGCTTTCATGGATATAGCTAAGTTAGAAAAGACAGAACCCCCGTGGACCTCTATTAAGCAAGAACAAAATGAACCATTCTTGAAATGTGTTAATAAGCTCCACGCTGCGGTCACCGAATCAGACTTACCTGATGGTGCTAAGGAAGCTGTAATAATAGAATGTATCCGACAGCAATCTAATCTGATGATCAAGGATATTATAAAGGATATTCCTTTGAATACACCTATTGCCACCCTCTTATGACAAGTGGTGCAAAAGGAGGCAATGATACATGCCCCAGGTGACGTCCACCTTGCAGAAAAAACCTGTACCTTATAGAAAAAACAACCTCTCTGGTGTTCATAAAAGATCTCATCAGATGAAGCGACAAGAACCACGTTCCTTGATAACTGCACCTTGCTGGGTATGTGGCAAAACAGGTCACTGGGCACGGGATTGTTGGTATAAGTATCAGGGAAATGAAAGGGGGGGAGCCAGGAATGGGGGCCGGGCTCCTCCAATGCCCCGCAAGCAACCCCCAAAAATCAGAGACAACTTCTCCTATACTCCCCAAGTGACAGTCAAGTATGCCCACAATTTTCCACAAGATGCCCCTCAGGGTCAGGAACCGTGGCTCTCGTTTTAGATGGTAGCGATAAGCCCATGGTCACCGTTTGGATGAGCCAGCCTCGCCCAGGAAGAACAGAAGAAATAGTGCTGCAGGCCATGATTGATTCAGGAGCTGATATAACAGTAGTGGGCGAAAAATGGTGGCCAGGACAGTGGCAAACTACATTTGGGGGATTTGTAGCAGGTGTCGGAGGAGAAAAACCGCTCTACAAAGCAATCACCGACACAACACTTAAAATCCAAGACCAGAAGAAAGGAGCCTTGATTGCAATACTCAAGCCTATAGTATTAGCAAATTTTCAGGGAGTGTTGTTGGGCCGTGACTGCATGCAACAAATGAAAACTGGCATTACAAATTTAGATTAGAGGCCACTGCCGAGCACATACCAGCCTTAAAACTTACATGGTTAACTTCTTCACCGGTGTGGGTCGAGCAGTGGCCGCTTAACTCAGTAAAACTAAGTGCGCTTCAACAATTAGTAGAAAAAGAAATACAGGCGGGTCATTTGGAACCCTCTACAAGCCCTTGGAATACTCCTGTGTTCGTTATCCAAAAGAAAGATAAGTGGCGCTTACTCCATGACCTCAGGGCTGTAAGTCAACAGATGCAGGCAATGGGTGCCCTGCAACCTGGATTGCCCTGGGGTTCCGCCGTACCAAAAGATTGGGCCAGTGTGATCATTGATATTAAAGATGGTTTTTTCAGCATCCCTTTACATCCCGCCGACAAACAAAGGTTTGCTTTTACCGTGCCTTCTGTGAACCTTGCTCAACCAGCTCAGCGTTGGCAATGGACTGTACTGCCTCAAGGTATGAAAAACTCACCTGTTATTTGTCAGCTCTATGTGGCCAAAGCCATCGCACCATTGAGAGAAGATAAGACTGACCATTACGTGGTACGCTATATGGATGACATACTATTAGCAGCACCTACAGAACAGCAAGTGGAACACCTGTTCCAGCGTGCCAGAGCCTTGTTGCAACAACATAATTTGAGTATTGCCGAGGCAAAGATCCAGCGAGGTACGCAATTACAATATCTGGGTATGACTTTTGCAGGGAACGCTGTAAGTCCACAACCAATAGCTCTTGCTCCACATATTGCCGCTCTACATGATGTTCAGAGATTAGTAGGAAACTTACAGTGGCTCCGCAGCTTCGTCTGTATTCCCCTGGGACTTATGCAACCCTTTTATGAATTGCTGAAAGGGGAACATTTGTGGGAACCACAAAAAAAAAACAAAAAACAAACCAAAAAAACCTCACAAAAGAATGCCAGGACAATTTAGCCCTTGTACAAGATATTTTACAACAACAGAGACCTTTGCAGCGATGGGATTCAAAACAACCGATCATAGCAGGGTGCTTTATTTCTGACCATGGCACAATAGGCATCCTATTCCAAGGCACGGACGGCAAGCCTGCACCTTTAGCCTGGGCTCACCAAAATACCAACAAGGCCGCCTTTGTTACCATAGTTGCTGTTATAGCAGACCTTATAGGACGCCTACGTAATATGACCCTTCAACACTTTGGAAAGGAACCTGACACAATACTCATCCCCTGGAAGCAACAAGTATGGGATTACATAGTTATGCGTTTGGAAGATTTACAATGTGCCATCTTTGACTTTCCGGGCACCATAGTAACTGGAAAGGGTCTACAATGGGTTTCACACTTGAAAACACTTCACCTACAACTTACACTACCTGGCACTTCAACAGGAAACAGAGAATCCAATTAATATTGTTACAGACTCTTTATATGTTTATAAACTTGTACACAAAATTACAACAGTAGGACAACAACGCATAGGTCAAGTCCTTTTTACACATGTGAACAGTCATCAATTCCTACCTGATCCAATTATAGAAGGCAATCATCACGCTGACCAGGCAGCTTAGGGCGTATGTTCAATAGATGCTGCAAAGAATTTACATGCCTTTTTACACGCCTTTTTACACCTTGGAGTAAAAGCCTTAGCGAAAACATGTCATATTTCTCTGTCACAAGCAAAAAACATAGTAGCACTTTGCCCCTACTGTCAAAAGGGTCCATTGTGGGAAGCAGGTGTCAATCCAAGGGGTCTCTCTTCCAATCAGATATGGCAAACTGACATAACAGAATGTGACCTATTAAAACCAAATAAATATCTCATGGTGACCATTGACACCTTTAGCTCTACAATATTAGCCACAATGGCTCGCAAACAAACAGCCAGACATGTTATTGCTCATTGGGAGGGCGTCATTGCCTTATTAGGGAAACCACAAGAAATCAAGACAGATAATGGCCCTTGCTTCATTGCTAAACGTACTAAAGAATGGTGTGCACTATGGGACATCAAGTTAGTACACGGCCTTCCTTACAACAGTCAAGGACAAGCAATAGTAGAACGTGCGCATCGCACCCTAAAAGCAAAACTACAACAGCTTGGGGAGGGGGAAGGTCATAAGGGGACAATACCCATAGACCGACAGCAGACTCTGTTGTCCCGTGCCCTCTATGCTCTAAATCATTTTGTTAGAGGCGACGAGTCCACACCCCCCCTGTGGAAACACTTTATGCCAACCCAGGCGACAAGAAACTATCCCTTAGTTCAGATCAAGGAACCGGGAGCGATGACATGGGAATCGGGCTGGTCGTTGAGAGTATTCGGACGTGGGTATGCAGCAGTGGAAAAGGATGGTTTCATTAAATGGATACCTGCACGATGTATAAAACCTGAAATAACCACTTCTTCTTAAAAGTTTTGTAGATTTTCTGTGGCCTTTGGCTACTTAAATCCTTTGCGAGACGAATTATCCCACCCAGACCTAACACATGGGTAACTATAGCAAATGAGACGGGAAAAGAATTTTTTTTGTTTATCACAGGTCAACACCATTGCCCCAAATATTAATTTTGGTGGCAACACCACAAACATTTGGTAAGGTTAAATTAATGGATGGTGGAAAGGTGTGGTTCAAATAGAACTATTTTCTTTAATAACCTGGAGAAGAGGTTACGCTTGTGTGTTCACAGGTCACAGTCCCTGGTGATTACTGACAAGGTGTGTGCAACCACACCTGAGGCGTGAGAGGCAGCCAGCACTCAGGATCCAGCTGTGGGCGCTGTGGATGCCCCTGTACCAACTGTTTGTAATCTCTTCGACTGATCTTTCAAGCAGAATGTCTGGGTAAATTGTGCTACTGCGACAGAACGAACCACACTACAGTTGCCTTAATGAAATATTTAGATTTATTGGTCAATAGTGGAAGATGTAGTTTAGAGGAAATGTAGTTATTAATAAGGATGAAATGCTATAAGAATGCATGTATTCAAATTTCTTTGCTTAGGAATATTAAGAATTAAGAACTCAAGTGTTTAACCTTATTAGAAACTCCCTTGGTTTCCCCCTGGAGTGCTGGCCAGGCTCTGGGTGGAACCCAACGGGAGGATGAAATCAGATGTTCCCGCTCAAAGAAAGTTGCCAGTTATTTTGGCCCGTTGATTCAGAGGCCGGACCTGCTTGCAGCGACGTTGGATGCCTCCCCTACGGATGGACGCATCGCGTAGGGTTTCCAGTTTGTGAGGAAGGGCACTCTGAATCCTCGCTGCATCCAGGGTTCCCCAGCGATTGCGGATCTGAACGTATTTTATTAATTAAGTGTGCTACTTCATATTTTCCTCACTGTTTAGTTTGTAGTAATTAGTCACATCCCTTAATTATAAGTAGTGAACTTAGCTTATCTTTTAATTAGTAATCATAACTGCTGTATTGGTTTAGCCTTCTGTGGAACTATTCTAAGTGTGCTCTGATTTTGAAGTTTGACTAACCCTTGATTGAGACAACTCTCAGACAGGTCTTGCGGGCGCCGCTGCAGAACAAAGAAAGGGAAGATCCAGAAGGCATCGGTCTTATACAACTTCTGATGCATAGTCAATAAAGCATGGGGAGGGGGAACTGTAGGGGGAGGCGCTCGGAAGATCTCGCGATGTACGGGAAAAACAGAGGCACCTGAAAAGATCTCGTGATGCACGGAAAGAACAGGGAACTAAAGATCTCGCGATGTACAGAAAGGGGTATATAAAGCAATTGCGCAGTTAATAAACCGAACAGATAGCATCCACCATATTGGCGTTTGTGCTCTCTTTTCTCGCGGAGGTTAACCTCCTGCAAGGGTTAGCTGGGATCTGAGCGCCACACTCCTGTGGCTAAGCAGATGGAAAAAAACAGCTAATGCCTTACCACTAAAATATTGGAGTTATTCTTGATACCCGGGCTTTATCCGTCGACAAAGGGGGAATTATGGAACGGCTGGAAAACAGCGGGCACATTATGAGCGATCCAGACCGAGTGGCCTCGCTGTAACAACAGGCTGTGGCTGTAGTGAAGAACACCTGCAAGGCAAGGGGCTGAGAAACTCCGTGTGCAGCAAAGAGATAAGGAAGCTGGACTGTGGGAAACAAGGTGTTTGCCTGGCAGGAGAGCGGCGCGTGGACACCACGCCGGGACCAATCATAGAGGGCAGAAGGGCGCGTGGACAAGTAGCTGTAGCCTACGAGCAATCAGGTAGCTGCGTGTGTACTGTATGGTGGTCGATAAATTGCTGTGTATCCTTTATTCAAGGGGCATTGCTCGATCGCATTGGCTGTCTGCGTGCTCACCTCTCCCGCAGAGGCCTGTGTCATATGTGCCATATCCCCTCCACCTTGTCCCCAAAATCTGAGGGGGTCCCCAAACCCGTTTTTGGGGACATCCTGGTGTCCCCAACTCAATGTTGACCTCTTGGGCTGGTGGCCACCCACGCTCCTCCCACCTTCAATATCGTATTTATGGGTCCCTGTTGCCCCCCTGCCGTGTCTCCACCCCCTGCCACGTCACTTGGGGTGTCCCCTTGTCCCTTGGGCTTCCTGGGGAGGGGCTGCAGCTAGGCAAGTCCTGTGGGGAGCTCAGTCTTCTTTTGGCATGCCCTGTGGGGCAGGAGGACAGTTGCTTTGAGCTGCCAATATGTCTGGAAGGATTACCCACCTTTGCCTTCCGCCTGGAATACTCTTCAGTGGCACTCGTTTTAAAATAAAAATAGGGGTGGCGTGAATAGCTGTGTGCCAGTCTGCAGTGAATCATCTCCTCCTGCATGGAGTGAATGGCTTTATAATTAAAAATCTCCATCCAGTGTTACAGAAAGGGGTTCCCTTTCTGAAATCACATGAATTGCAGCAAAACACGGGAACAATAAAAGCAGGCAAAACACAAGTGAGGTGAATGTTAAAACTAAATGTCCTGCTGTACAGGTCCCTCTACATTAGCAATTTCAAGTATACTTGTAGCAACTTCCCTTGAGTTCCTTGCGACCACCTGTATTATTGTGCTTTTTCATTACAGCACTTCTGTGCCAAACACATCAGTCGCTTCCCATCAGCAATGACCTTGGCGCTGTTTTCCCTTCACACTGTCACTGGCCGTGGTGGCGATTTCACATGGGCCGAGAAACTCCCTGGCAGCTGCAGCTGGGCAGGGACCAAGCGAGAGGCACCGCTGATGTGCCTCCCTCCGTGTGTTCACCGGGCTCTGGGAGGAGAATCTGCCCATCCCAGACACTCCCCAGGGAGTTGGTACCGCAGAACGGAACATGCTGGACATGGACAAGTCGGTGCTCTGTCGGCAGTGGCAGTTGCCCGCCAGGAAAGCTCCAGCTGCACCCCCTCATCACCCTTGGGAAATGTCTCTTTGGAAGCAACGTCCTCTCGCAGCGGCACAGCAGGAACAGAGAAACTGCCACGGACAGGCCCCATCCCACCCCCAGGATGTGCACCGCCCACAGCCGTCAGTGTCATGAAGGCACCGAGAGAACACCCACAACCACCAGCTCAGAGGCCAGCACCAAGGGAGCCGACTCCGTCTCACGGGATGGGATCTCAAGGAGCGAAGCATCCACGGCTCACGGCACCTGACCGTACGCTTGCTAAGGGCTTTGTAAAGGAGCCCCCGGCAGCGCCGTCTGTGGGGTGGGTCTGTACTTCGGGGGTGTCGGGTCTTTGGCCACCTGGGGAAACGGGAAGTCCCTGAGCTGGGCTGGGGCTGAAGGCCGGGGCTGTGCAGAGGGCGTGTGTGGCTCTGATGCGCTCTGGCCCCTGTGACATTACAATGGCTGAGCCACGGGGGGGACGCTTATAAGAGGTGGCAGCCGATAGCGCTGCCCAGTGCATCCTGAGCCAACGGTGAGTGCACACACCACGGGAGGGCGGCTGGGCTGGACGAGGGCCGGAGTAGAAACGCAGCCCCCGGCAGGGTGGGCTCTCACCCTGCAGCCAGGGCGCAGCTGCTTGCGGAAGCGCCTTTGGCAGGGCCCGGTGACGCCACCGCCAGGGCTGGGCGCAGGCCTTGCTGCCCCGCCGCTGCCTCGCCCCCTCTCTACCTGCCCCCAGGGGACGGCAGCCGCCCAGCCCCACCAACACCCTGCTCTCCTTGCCTCCTGCAGGCCATGGCTGTCACACAGTTGTTCATCCTGTTGGTGCAAAGCATCATCCGGTACCCACAGCTGGTTGTGACGAGCCGGACGAGGCCACACATGAGCGCATGCAGCTGTGTGCGGTGGAGCTGAGCCAGAGATGACTTGGCTGCTCCGGGAGGTGCAGGACCTGGAGCAGAGGACCCAGGAGCAGAGCGGCTTTGCCTGGCAAGCCCTGCTCTTTGCTGCCTTGCAGCAGCGGCAGTTCTGGGCCACTGCTGGACTCCTGGGCCTGCTCCTCGGTCTCTGCTGGTGGCTCAGGAAAAGGAGCCCCGAGGTGGACAGCGGCGGCCAAGAGGAGAGCTCCAGCAGCAACACAGAGCGGGAGGAGGAGCAGCGTGTTCAAGGATTTTACCAGGCTGTGGGTATCTCTAGGCTTGCTTTATAAACAGCTCAGAGCTGGGCCACCGCTCAGCGAGTGGCAACAGCTGACAAAAACAGTCTTGTATTCATAGGATTCTTCATAACATGCAGTACAATCCCAATTCATCATCAATTTCAAAAGTTGTGATGGTTTGACTCTGGCTAAATGCCAGGTATCCACCAAGTCGCTCTATCACTTCCCCCCCCTTCCCTTTGTTTTCTCAACAGGGTAAAGAGGGGAAAGAAGATAAACGAACCCTTGTGGGTGAAACAAAAGCAGTTTTAATATAAGCAAAGCGAAGCAAAAGTCCGCGCGCGGAAGCAAAAGCAAACAGATTTATTCTCTCCTTGCCACGGAGAGGCGCTGTCGGGCCTTCTCAGGAAGCGGGGCTCCCATACGCGGAGTGGGTGCCTCGGAGGACCAAGGGTGACCCCACCCCCTTCCTCCTTTCTCCCAGCTTTATACTGAGCAGATGTCACAGGGTCTGGAATATCCCTTTGGTCAGTCGGGGTCAGCTGTCCTGGCTGTGTCCCCTCCCAAGATCTTGCCCACCCCGTCCCACTGGGGGAAATATCAGAAAGAGCCTTGGTGCTGTGTGAGCACTGCTCAGCAGCAGCCACCACACCAGGGTGCTGCCAACACCCTGCAGCTCCCAGCACAAACCACAGCACCGTGGGGCTGCTGTAGGGGAAAACCGATTCCAGTTCAGCCAGAGCCAATACAAAAGTCCATTATATTCCACGAGTTCTTCTCGTTCCGCTCCGGTTCCTCTCCTGACACCACTGTTCACTGATGCAGTCTGCGGTCATCATGGTTACTTATCTTCAGTACTGTTCCTAGAGCACCTGTGCCGTATAAAACAATATCTATTTATTAATATTCCTGCTATTAATAATATCCTAAGAGAAAAAAGTTTTCTAAAGCTTATTCCTTTTACACAGCTGTTGTGGTTTAAGCCCTGCCGGGACCGGAGAGCATGTTGCCGTTGCCCCTCCCCACCCGCAGCCGGTCGGGCTGGAAGTGAGGCACAAACCCCGGGGTAAAATAAGAAGAAATTGAATACAACAGTGTGATAAACAATCTGAACAACAACAGTGGCAATTATAACAACAATGAACAGCAATAACAGTGAACAAGACAAAAGATATACAGAGAAATACCGCAAATGGTCACGGAACAGCTCCCAGCCACCAAGACCACCAAAGAGAAAGTAAAAAAGTTTTCTGCCCCCTGGACCTGACGTCAGCATGGTATGAATAACCTGGCTGGAGATCCCCCTCTCTCTCTGCTGGGGAAACTTAACCCTATCCTAGTTGAACCAGGACAACAGCAGGAGGACCCAGAGCAGCAGGAGGAAGAAAGCGAAGGAGAAGACCCCGCTGAGAGGGATGTGGCCATGGATTTTGCAAAGCGCATCCAGTGGAGAGTGCAGAACCCGGCCTACAGGAGCCAGGTGGTGGAGGAGCTGGCGGCCACCGTCGTCTGTGCCTTCCGAGAGCGCTTTTCAGATACTTTCCTCATGGTGCTGCAGCCACCGATTGGGGTGGGCAGTGCCTTTGAAGGTTGGAGTCCCTGCGAGGACGACGCTGTCTACTGCCTGCTCGTGCCCCAGAAGCGCCCCCGTGGGCACTCCTTCCACCTGGAGCTTTTCCACCTCTGCCTTGAAGACAGTTCTGATGCACCTCCTGACCACCATAGCCCCATCAGGAGGGATTTCCTGCCGTGGCTGGAGGACATCATGCAGTACCTGCGCCGCTGCCTGGAGAAGAAATGCCTCCTTCTTCTTTGGCAATGAGAAGGTGCCCAAGGAGATCATCTCGCTCCCAGCCTTCCAAATGGCCGAGCCCCTCAACCTCTTCCAGCGCCTGGAGCAGGATCCGGCCGCCCACGCCCAGGCACTGCGTCAGTTCCGTCAGCTGCGAGATCGACTCATAAGACTGCTGCTCTGTGGAGAGTGAAAGAGGTCTTCACGCTCAGAGCTGTGTCTGCGGGGCTCACAGCTGACAGCAGATGGTGACCTCCTCCCGGTAGCAGGCAAAAGAAAGGAGAAGGTGGCACAGAAAGGTCCTCTGGCTGGGCAGGGACCAAGCGAGAGGCACCGCTAATGTGCCTCCCTCCGTGTGTTCACCGGGGTCTGGGTGGAGAATGTTGCAAGGGGGGCGGCTTGTGACAGAGACTCCTGTTAGCCCCCGGACAGCGACTGCCCTCCTGCCTCGAGAGCGCCCATTGCCGCTGGGAGCTTTACCCTGTGCAACGTTGACAATAAATGGCTTGTCTGAACAAATGCTGCCTCTCTGAGAGTCTCTGCATCACGTTGTCAGGTAAGGCAAGCATAGGGAGCTGACTGCTCAGCTGCCGCAGGGTCAGGCAACATGTTGCAGAAGAGCTGATGCGGCGGGCTCTGGTTTCGCTGATTGTGGAACTAAGGCTCCCCGGCCGGTCTGTGCTCTGTGTTGGGGCCATCGCAATAAATGGTCACCCTCCACAGCTGTGCGCATTGCCTGTGTGCCGTAGGGAGCCTTAAGTGTCTTCCTCGGCAGCTGTACAGAATCCAAGCCCTCGGACACTGACAGCATTGCCCTTGGGCGACCCCAGTGGGCATCGCGCTGTCTAAGTGGGGAGCCCTTTGCACAGGGCACAAGTGCCACGACTGCAGAGAGGGGCTCTGGCTGCTCTGGCTCCCGCGCGAGAAGGAGACTCATTCCCCATCGTGGCAGGTGCCCCCACCCTGAGAGAGACGGGGCTTCCTGGCTCTTGAGACAGAGTGGCTGCTGATTCCCTTTTTGCGCCCTGTTCTCAGGTCTTTACGTTCCTTGGGGCCCTCAGCCAATGGGAGCCGGTATTGACCAGAGATCGGATCCAGCTTGGGTACAGACGGAGTCCCCTGGAGGGCCAGGTTGAGCTAGTGGCCCCGGAGCAGCATGCTGCTATCGAGGACTCGCCCTTTGGGTCAGGACGCTGCCCAAAGACACTCCTTGAGGTTGAGAGCCCTCCCTTCTTCAGGGAGTGATTAAGCGTTGTGGATTGCTGTTCAACCCTGGGCATTTCTCTAATTGGCTGTGCAGGAATAGTTTTCTTTTTTCCTCTCACAGACATTTGGATCTGCCATGTAAGAATAATTGCTGGAGTGCCACTCGGATGTATTTAAATTAACCAGAACAACCGGAGGGGAGGGATGAGCCACCCAGGTCCCTCCGGCCCTGCCACATCCTGGAGAGCGTCACGTGCCGGAGGTGCCCTTGCGTGACGGAGGAGGGCAGCGAGCCAAGGGGGCTGGGAAAAGCCCCAAAGCTGGTGATCTGGGGGCTGTCCCTTATCCCCTGGGGACACGCTGGTGTTCGCTGGGGACAGCAGCCCTACGAAACCTCTCTCGGGCTCTGCCCGAGGCCTCTCCAGCTCATCACAGTGATGGAGCCTCCTTTGACTGTCCAAGGGGACAGATCTGCCCTCTGTCTTGTTTCGAAAGGTAACTGACTGGTCACTGGGAGTACTGGGATGGGTTGGGGAGTACTGGGAGGTAATGGGGAAGCAGCTGGGAGGCACTGGGATATACTGGAGGGCACCAGAAGGGGACTGGAGACACTAGCAGGTAGTTGGGGGCTACTGGGAAGAGCTGGTGGTTTACTGGGAGAGACTGGGAGGTAACTGGGAGGGAGGTGGGGTGGGCGAGGTAACGGGGTGGTAATTGGGAGGTAACTGGGGGTGGCTGGGAACACTGGGCAGGCGCTGTGCCGACCCTGAGGGGTGCCGTGGCTACCCGGGGAGTGCTCCAGGCCGTGGGGGTGGGGGACGGCGCTGCCACTGTCACCGGGGCCGCCCTCACCTGGGTGCTGCGCGGTGAGTCCCCCTGAGCCCAAACCCCCCCTTTTCACCCCCAAACTGCCCTATGCTCCCAGATCCGTGTTTGACCCCCAAATGCCCCACTTTTCCCACATCATTCCCCCTTTGAACCCCAAACCCAGTTTTGGCCCCCAAATTCTTCAGTTTGACACCCAAAAATATTGCTGTTTGACCCACAAACCAGCCCCAAATCCATCTTGAATCCTAAAATCCCCCAGTTTCACCCCAAAATCTGCTCTGGCACACACAAAGCCTCCCAATTTCACCCCAAAATCCTCCTTGGACTCCAGAGTCCCCCATTTCTTCCCATAAATTTTGTACTTTGAAGGTCAGATCTCCTGCTTTCACCCCAGAACATCTCTTGGACTCCCAGTATCCACCATTTTGACTTCAAAATTTTCTCCAGTACACCCAAAACACCCCGATTCTTCCTGTCACTCCATGTGGCACCAAGAGAGGACACCACCGGTCCCTTCCTCTCGATCCTTGCCCCTGAGCGGGGGCAGCAGCCCATGCTGTGCTCATCAGCACCAGCTGTGGGCACAGCCCCTGTGCCAGGGAGTGACTCAGGAGGCGCTCAGAGTGTGGGGAGCCACCGCACGTCGTCCTTGCTGCGGGGCTGGGGTTGTCTGGGGAGCAGGGACTGGCTTTGTGGGGATGGGAGGGCACATCCCAGCAGCAGGGCTGAACTCTCCCTTGCTCGGGGGCTGAACAGGCTCTGGGGAAGCAGAGCAAAGCCCAGGGAATGGTCCCTCCTCAGAGGGAGGTTGCCTACAGGCTCCGTATCGCATCGCTGTGGGTCTGTCCTCCCCACACGTAGCCGTGCACCCTGAGGCTTCCCGGGGCAGCTGTTCCCTCAGGGTCAAGTGGGGAAGGGTGACACCAAGGGCTCTGAGCCTGCCACACATCTGTCACTGTCACTCTCGGTGGCTTTTGTCGCTGTCACAAAGCTGGGCTTGGGCTCTTAACTTGGAGTCCCTGGAGCCACTGGCCGCTGTGTCCTTTCTGGGGCTGCGGGTGGGGCTCCTCGGGCTGTGTCTGTAAGGGACAGCCGTCTGTAAGGGGCATTGGTGACTTTCGCGGATGAAAGTATTGACACGGTAATGATTTAGGAAAATAATCTAGATTTATTAATAACTAACAACTATTTGTCAACACAAAATTACTCAGAAAGAAAAGCGACTTATTCAGGTTCTAAAATGACAAGATTCACTCTAACTTACTTAACGGTACCTTAATTTATACACATATGTACATGCGCATACACAAACCAGACATATACATACAGAAACAAAGGGGTTTGGGTTCGGTAAAATGAACACAAAAGGGACAAGCACACAGGAACAAGGGCAAGGGTACGTACCCACACACACACGCACCAATAAACAGGTGCAAGAGAAGCTGCCTCAAAGGAAATTTCCCTCTCGAGTTTAGAGCAAATACTCCCAATGCCTTGGCATTCCTCAACGGGCGATAATTGAGACTCGAGCGGGGGGACTTCGCCCTGGCCTTCCGTCTGGAGCAGACGACACCTTAAGGGTTTTGGTACCCGAGAGGCGTCCCAGCTCAGGGGAGATGCTGGTCACAGGCCGCTGCGATCCAGGAGAGCTCAAAGGGCCTCTCTGGTGGTCGCAGTTTATAGGATCCAAGATAATTGACTTTTGTCAAATGCCATCTGGTGCCTTCCGGCAGTTGCACAAGAATTTGATGACCATGCAACCCTGTTACTGTTCCATCTGACCCCATCCCAGGCACAGGGGTGCCAGGCCATCAGGAGATGATGGGCCATTATAACCTTCTCCAAGCAACTGGGGGGGCAGGAGCCAGGCTCCTCAGGGTTATCAGTCCTTATCTCCACAGATTGGTGGATGGCTCGGGGGAATGTGGATGGAATCACACCTGGCACCAAGCAGCCCAACAAGGAGGGCAGGGAGGGGTAAGAATGGCACCACCACAGTGACCTGTCAGTGGTGCCACCACATGGGCATCTTGTCATAGCCCAGAGCCCGGCTCAGGTCAGCCCTGCAGCGCTCCCGTCCAAGCTTGCCCACCCTTGGCCTGAGATGGCCAAATCCAGCAGGAACACTGGAGCCACTGGCCCCGGTTGCCATCCCAGTCCCTCTGTCTGTCCCTTCACGCCGTGCGTGGCTATGCCGTGTTCTGTAGGCCGTGAGCCCGGTGCCGGGGGCAGAGGTGACGCGGCCGTGTGGATCTGCGGGGCGGTTTTCCTGGGGGGAGGCAGCCCTTGGAGGGGCCGTGCTGCGGCCAGTCCCTACGGCAGGGGACAGCCTGCCCAGGGTGGCTGGTGGGTTGGTGGCCTGGGGCTACGTGTCAGAGCCAGGTGTCAAGTGGGGTCCACCAGCTCCCTGGAGCCGAGTCCCCACGGGGCAGAGCCCCCTGCCACGGTGAGGAAAGGCTGGGTGTAAGAGTCGGTCAGAAGATCAGCATTGTCTCAACACTGTCATCAGGGACATGGACAGTGAGGTACCTGACAACGGCCTGCTTGGCCTTGCGATCCCTGGAGTGGGATGTGGTGCCAAGGCTCCCGAGAGCACAACTGTGTGGCACAGCGAGTGCTGGGCTGTTCCCCTGAGCGCTGACCGGGCGGTGCAGGCGGCGCTGGGCTGTTCCCCTGAGCGCTGACCGGGCGGTGCAGGCGGCGCTGGGCTGTTCCCCTGAGCGCTGACCGGGCGGTGCAGGCGGCGCTGGGCTGTTCCCCTGAGCGCTGACCGGGCGGTGCAGGCGGTGCTGGGCTGTTCCCCTGAGCGCTGACCGGGCGGTGCAGGCGGTGCTGGGCTGTTGTTCAGTGCCTGGGCCCAGCCGGAGCTGTTAGAGATAACCGCAGAGCCACTGTCAGAAAAGATGGATCGCAACTGTTGCCATAACATCGATGAAGAAACCATGAACCTTAGACGAACTCTGCTTCATTATAATCCCAAAACGCCCCTCCTGGTGGAAGGCTGCCCACCTCCAAGACTGACCACGCCTCAGACGCCCCTCCCTGTGCATGTGCGATGGCCTCGCTCGAGAAGGGCGGAGACCCCCGAGGCAGAGGAGGAGCAAGGTCTGTTACTGAGCATAAAAGGATGACTTCTGGACAACGAAAACTGGAAGCTTCCCCACCAAGGACCACGACGATCGACGACGCAGCGTCGGCTGGACCCGGGACCGTTAGGACGTCGTGAGATCAGCGGTGGTAGCTATAACCTCTCTCTCCCTCCTCGCTCTAAAACTTTACTTTACTTCTCTCTTTCACCCATCTCTATCGCGTGCCACTTCACGGGCAACACAATAAAGTTTCACTGGTTTATTACTGCTATCCCCTTTGGTGTCGGTCACCTTAATTTCGCACTTTCGAGATCGTGCAAACGAACCGTCACGAGTCCACCGAGTGGACCGTGACACACCCCCCGTTAACTTTTGGAGCTGGTGGGCGCTTGAATTTCCTCCTCCAGCAGCTTCTCATCCGCTGGATCCAGGAGCACTGTGCGGGGGGGACACAGGGAAATTTGGCTCCCCTCTCCCGCTGTTGGGGTCTCCCCACAATTTTGGGGTTCCCCACAGGGTTGGAGTGTCCCCTCCTTAATTCTGGTGCTCCCCCAAACCCTACTGGCAGCTCAGCCCCTTGAGGGAGTGCCCGGGGTCCCCTAGGGGCACCCCCCAGCACCCCCGCCCTGCCAAATCTGGGGTGTCCCCCCCCAAACTCGGGGTGTCCCCGGCCCCCCACCGCCGGGGTCGATGCGGTAGGTGTCAGGGTTGATGAGGTCGATGGTGACGCCCAGGTCGGGCTCCGTCAGCAGGTCGTGTTTGTGCTGCTTCTCCAGCGACGTCGCCTTGTACTGCACAAATCTGGGCGGGGCACGTTCAGGCACCCCAAAGCACCCCCCAAAAACCCAAAAGCTCCCAACCCCCGCCCAAAGCACCCCCAAACCCCCAAAACACCCACCAAAACCCCTCAAACCTCCCCCAAATACTCCCCCAAACCACCTACCCCCCTCAAAACCATCAACCCACCCCAAACTCCCCCCCAAAACCCTCAAACCTCTCCAAAACACCCCCAAGAGCCACCAAACCCCAAACATTCCTTCAAAACACTCAAACCTCCCCAAAACACCCCCCAAAACTCAAAAACCACCCAAATCCCCTCAAAACATCCCCCAAAACCTCGAATCCCCCCAAAATACCCCCAAGCCCCAAAACACCCGCCAGAAAACCTCACACCTCCCCCAAACACCCCCCAAAACACCCAACACCCCCAAAACACCCGCCAAAAAACCTCAAGCCACGCCAAAACACCCCCAAAAACCACCACCCCCCCAACAACACTTCCCAAAACACCCCCCGAAAAACACCACCCCCCCCCCACCAAATCAAGGGGGGGTCAACCACCCCAGCCACCCTCCCCAAGCCCCTCCTCTAGCCCTGAAGGAGCATCCAAAGCCCCCCAGACCCCCCGAAAATCTCCCCCTGCCCCCCCTTTTGTGTTCTGGAGCCAGAGAGAACCCTGACACCGCCCCCCCCCCGCCAAACCTCCCTCAGCCCCGTCTGTGCTGCACAAACCGGGGGGAACCCCCCAAAACGCCCGCAGCCCCCCTCTGTGGCCCGAAGTGGGGCACACCGGGGTTATTTCGGGGGCCCGTACCGGCTCTGGCCGAAGGGGTAAGCGATGAACTTGGGGGCCAAGGGGACGATTCGGCCCTTGCGCGCCGCCGTCGCGCGCCGCCGCTCGGGGCCGGGCCCGCGGCCGGGACTGCGCCCCCGTCACGTGACGCCGGAGCGGCTCTGGCGAGAAGCTGCGGCTGGAGCGGGACCGGGAGCGGGGCCCGGGCGGGCCGAGGCCGCGGGCGACAGCGGGGCCGGGGCCGAGAGCGGAGCGGGGTAAGGAGGCGGCGGCGGCGGGGTCCCCCCGGGAGATCGGCCTCTCCCGCGGAGCCACCGGGACCCTCCCGCCGGGGCCAGATGTGGGGTTTAGGCCTCTGGCGAGGGGCTGCCCGGGGCGGCCTGTGTCCCCTCCCCCGCCGGGACACCCCCATATTACCCGCCCGGACCCCCTTTTCCAGCCCCCGGGCCCTCCCAGAACACCCCCAGGCCCCCTCGGGACCCCCCCAGACCCCCCTGCCTGCCTCTGGGGACATCCCTGCGTCTCCCTGCCTGTCCCCCCCCAGCAACCCCCGGGACACCCCCATATTTCATGTCCGGGTCCCGCCGAACGACCCCAGGCCCCTTCGTGACACCCCCAGACCCCCCTGCCCAGCCCCCAGCAGCCCCCAGGACACCCCCGGCGCCCCCTGCCCGTCCCCCCGGGACACCCCCATTTCCCACCCCCAGACCCCCCAGCGCCACCACGTCGGAGAGCGAGGACGAGAGCGAGCACAGCAGCGAGGCTGAGGAGGCTGAGGAGAACGAGGTGAGGCTGAAGGCTACAGCTAACGTGGGGGGGGGGGGTGCTCTTTGTCACACGTCGACCGCCCCCGCCCCCAACTCCCCAGGCCGAGGAGGAACGCACCAGTGCCGCTGGCAGCGAGAAGGAGGAAGCTGACGAGGAGGAGGAGGAGTATGACGAGGAGGAGGAGGAGGAGGAAGATGACAACCGAGCAGCCAAGAAGCCACGCCATGGCGGCTTCATCCTGGATGAGGCCGGTGAGCTGGGGGAGCCATGGGGGTTTTTGGGGGGGTTGCTCCTGCCCCCCCACCCCGTCCTCACGTACCTCCCTGACCCCCCCAGATGTGGATGACAAGTATGAGGGCGAGGACATCCTGGAGGAAGGTGAGGAGAGTCCCCACGCTGCTTTGGGGGCCCCCCTGGGGCTCTGTGGGGGGCCCTCCGTCCAGGCCTTTGTGGCCCCCTCTCTGGCTCCCTTCCCCATCCTGGAGGCCGGAGGAAGAGGATGGAAGCGCAGCCCCGCAGTGGTGCAACTCTGGGGGGGCCAACCCCTGCCCTCCAGCTCTTACGCCCCCTGCCAGGCCCCTTGCCCCCTCCAAAACTCACCACTTGAGGGGGGGTGGGAGGGATGGCGCGTCTGTCTGTCTGTCCCTCCCTCCCGGTGTCCGTTCTCTCAGCACATCTCATCCGCGCTCGCCTGGGGGTTTTATTTTGCTTTTATTCCCCCCCACTGCCCTTCCTCCCCTCCCCGTGCCACTCTCTGAATTTTGATCCCTTCCCCTTTGTTCCCACTCACCCGCGGGTGGTTTTGCCGCTATTATTTGCCACCGATCCCGGTGCCGGGTGGCGCTTTGGGGGTGCCGTCGGCAGCTCTCGGTGCAGGTCCCAGAGCCCACCCCTGGGTTTCCCCGGCCCTGCCTGGGTCAGGCAGCCGGGCACCGCCGGGCGCGCTCGTGGCAGCGGAGGTGAGCTGTGCGGGGAAGCGTCCCCCCGGGGCAGACGTGGGGCGGGTCAAGGGGCTCGGGGAGCTGGAGGGTGTCCTTCGCCAGGGGCCTGGGCATTTCTTCCTCCCCCTCCCCTCGCCGCGACAGCGAGTGACTGGGGCCTTTCTCACTTCTGCAGCACGTGACGCCCTTGGAAGCTCCAGCAACCAGCAAGTGGGAGCAGCTCCTCATCGTCAGCTCCGCCCAACCGGCTGCAGCACGTGCACGTGGCCGCGGAGACAGAGCAGATCTGCCCCATCTGCCAGGACGCCGCACGTGACAGCGTTTATGTGATACCCTGTGGGCACCGGTTCTGCCTGGGCCGCATCCTGCAGTGGGTAGATGTGGAGGCAGAGTGCCCCTCTGCAGAGGACCGTTAGAGAAGTTGCGGTTTCCTCTTCTAGATGACGATGACCTAAGCTGTGGCAGTGGGAGAGGCCCAGAAGAGCGGGAGGGCGCCCTCCGCGGGGGTCCCGGCTGCCCCCCATCTGCTCCTGTCCCGGCAGAGCAGGAGCAGCCCCAGGAGGAGCCGGGGCAGGCGGCGGTGGCAGGTCCCTCTGCCCAGGGCCGCAGCTGCAGCCCCTCCGCTCCCGGCCGGGGCAGGGACCGCTCAACTGGGGGTTCCCGGCGCCCCCCGAATAGGAGGGTCCCCAGGACTCTCCCCAGCCCTCCAACAGGCCGTCCCGCCGACGGCACTAGCAGGGCTGCTGCAAGTCTTTATTCCATCAATAAATTACTGTTTCTCTGACCCCGTCTCTGGGTGCTGCTTTCTCCCCACTCTTCCGGTGACTTTCCCTCTCCCCTGCGCCCCACTCTGGTGGCCCCGGCATGCTGGGGGGCACGGCCAGGCGCCCCCAGAGCCCCCGGAGCCCCCGGAGCCCCAGGCCCATGTCTGTGGTGCCTCCTCCTGCAGAAAACCCTGCTCCAGCCGCCCACCCACTACGCAGCAGGTGCCGAGAGCAGAGCGGGCACGAGGGGAAGCTGGTTTTCCTGCAGGTCTGATGGGGACCTGAAAATTGCTGGAAAAATCAAAAATATGTATGTCATGGCTTACATGGGTTACTGTATGTTCTCGTCTCTCCAGTCTGAAAGCAGCAGACACGAGACAGTTTGCAAGAACTCGGCAAGGACCTGGCACAAGTTCCCATTTCCTCCATAGAGAGCCCTCATTCAGTGAACGTACCTGTTTGATCACAATTTACACCCAAAAAATACACCCCACCTTAGAACGCTGTGGGCCTGCAAAGCTCTCCTGTCCCGGTGCCGTTTCTCCTAAGCGCACAGACATGCAGATGGGTCCGCAGTTGAGGCGGGACCGTTCCCCTCTTACAAGGCAGCTTTAAATGAGAACAGTGTGCAGAATGAGGCTGTTGGTGCTGCTCTGGAGGGGAGAAATCTTTTCCGGTAGCTCCGTGATGCACGGAATACTGCAAGTTTGCAGAGAGACGTTCCTTTCCCTTGTGCACAAAAACGCTCCCAGGACCTCCAAACAGCATGAGTAAATGGGCCTGGCTACCCTCTTACAGAGCAAGTCCAGACCCACTCCTTGGCCAGCTGTGATGGTTTGACTCTGGCTAAATGCCAGGTATCCACCAAGTTGCTCTATCACTTCCCCCCCCCTTCGCTTTGTTTTCTCAACAGGGCAAAGAGGGGAAAGAAGATAAACGAACCCTTGTGGGTGAAACAAAAGCAGTTTTAATATAAGCAAAGCCAAGCAAAGGTCCGCGCGCGGAAGCAAAAGCAAACAGATTTATTCTCTCCTTGCCACGGAGAGGCGCTGTGGGGCCTTCTCAGGAAGCGGGGCTCCCATACGCGGAGTGGGTGCCTCGGAGGAACAAGGGTGACCCCCCCTTCCTCCTTTCTCCCAGCTTTATGCTGAGCAGACGTCACAGGGTCTGGAATATCCCTTTGGTCAGTCGGGGTCGGCTGTCCTGGCTGTGTCCCCTCCCGAGATCTCGCCCACCCCGTCCCACTGGGGGAAATATCAGAAAGAGCCTTGGTGCTGTGTAAGCCCTGCTCAGCAGCAGCCACCACACCAGGGTGCTGCCAACACCCTGCAGCTCCCAGCACAAACCACAGCACCGTGGGGCTGCTGTAGGGGAAAACCGATTCCAGTTCAGCCAGAGCCAATACAGTCTCCACCCCTTATTCCATACCATTTACGTTATGCCCAGGTCCCACATAATATTCATTTATCCGTTCCATAAGCTTTCTTCACTCCTTCAGATGTTCAGTGTCTTGGCTTCCATCTGTCAAGATAGATGCTCAGGACAGAAGTATGCTTGACCGTTGGACTCCAGCACCGGCTAGGTTTGGGTCGTCATTGCACGTATCTGGTTCACTCGTCATCGTTCCTACTTCCTCCATCACTTCCTGCAACATACAACTCACCCCACAGATTACTTTCCCCCCAAGGTTAAATGTCCTTGAGGCACACACTGAGTAGTCCCATCCTCCCGCATTACCCACCAAGTACATCCAGTCCCTGAGCAAAGACAATCCCGCGAGTGGGCTTGCCTTTTCCCAAGGGAGGAGCGATCCACACTGCCTTCCCCAGCCACCTCCCTGTGTGTGCTACGGGGACCTTATCTCCTCCCACAGGATGAAGGGGGTTTCTTTGGGCAGGACCAGGACGGGTAACAGATCCTCTGCTGTTCATTAGCCAAGTGGCTTCTGCTAAATTTATATCCCAGTGCTTCCATCCCCCATTGTCCAATGCTCTCAACATAGTCTTCAACAGTCCATTAGATCTTTCAATCTTTCCAGACGCTTGTGGGTAATAAGGGATGTGACACACCCACTCAATGCCGTGTTTCTTTGCCCAGGAGTTTATAAGATTATTTCGAAAATGGGTCCCGTTGTCTGACTCGATTCTTTCAGGAGTACCATGTCGCCATAAAATTTGCCTTTCAAGACCCAAGATGGTATTTCGGGCAGTGGCATGATTTGCAGGGTACGTTTCTAGCCAACCCGTAGTTGCTTCTACCATGGTGAGTCTGTAGCGCTTGCCTTGGCGTGTTCGTGGCAGTGGTCCAATAGAGTCAATCTGCCAGGCCTCACCGTATTGAAAACTCAGCCATCGCCCTCTGTTCCAGGGAGACTTTACTCGTGTGGCTCGCTTGATTGCAGCACATGTGTCACATTCGTGAGTGACCTGTGAGATGGCCTCCATGGTCAGGTCCACCCCTCGATCACGAGCCCATCTGTACGTTGCATCTCTGCCGAGATGCCCTGATGTTTCATGGGCCCATCGAGCTACAAACAGCTCACCCTTACGCTCCCAGTCCAGGTCCAGCCGAGCTACTTCAATTTTGGCAGCTTTGTCTGCTTGCTCATTGTTTTGATGTTCTTCAGCGGCACGCCTTTTGGGCACATGAGCATCTACAGGAGGTACCTTTAGAGCCACGTTTTCCACTCGGGCAGCGATGTCCTGCCACAGTGCAGCAGCCCAGATGGGTTTACCTCTGCGCTGCCAATTGGTCTTCTTCCACTCCTGTAGCCACCCCCACAGGGCGTTAGCCACCATCCAGGAGTCCGTGTAGAGATATAATACTGGCCACTTTTCCCGTTCAGCAATCTTTAGGGCAAGTTGGATCGCTTTTACTTCTGCGAACTGACTTGACTCTCCTTCTCCTTCAGTGGCCTCAACGACTTGTCTTGTGGGACTCCACACAGCAGCTTTCCCCTTCCGATGGCTTCCTACCACACGACAGGATCCATCAGTAAAGAGAGCATAACGCCTCTCATCTCTGGTAACTCGTTATATGGCGGTGCCTCTTGGGCACGAGCCACCTCCTCAGGCCGCCCTCCAAAATCTCTACCTTCTGGCCAGTCCACGATCTCTTCCAGGATCCCTGGATGGCTGGGTTTCCCCAGTCGAGCCCGTTGCGTGATTAACGCGACCCATTTACTCCAGGTAGCCCTGGTTGCATGGTGTGTGGAAGGGATGTTTCCTGTGAACACCCAATGGAATACAGGCAGCCGTGGTGCCAAGAGGAGCTGTGCTTCTGTACCAACAACTTCTGAAGCAGCTCGAATCCCCTCATATGCTGCCAGTATCTCCTTTTCAGTCGGAGTGTAGTGGGCTTCTGATCCTCGATATCCCCGGCTCCAAAATCCTAATGGTCGACCTCGAGTTTCACCTGGTATCTTCTGCCAGAGGCTCCATGTGAGTCCGTGCTCCCCAGTTGATGTGTAAAGTATATTTTGCACAGCTGGTCCTGTCCGAACAGGCCCAAGAGCTACCGCCCGAGCTATCTCCTGTTTGATGTGCTCAAAGGCTTGTTGCTGCTCAGGACCCCACTGAAAATTGTTCTTCTTGCGGGTCACTTGATAGAGAGGGCTCACAAGCTGACTGTAACCTGGAATATGCATCCTCCAAAATCCCACAAGTCCTAGGAAAGCTTGTGTTTCCTTCTTGTTGGTCGGTGGAGACATAGTTGCTATCTTGTTGACAACATCCAATGGCACATGACGGCGTCCCTCTTGCCATTTTATTCCCAAGAACTGAATTTCTCGTGCTGGTCCCTTGACCTTGCTTTTCTTTATGGCAAACCCAGCTCTCAGAAGAATCTCAATTACTCTTTGTCCTTTCTTGAACACTTCTTCTGCCTCATTGCCCCACACAATGATGTCATCAATGTATTGTAGATGTTCAGGGGCATCACCCTTTTCCAGTGCAGTTTGAATCAGTCCATGACAAATAGTGGGGCTGTGCTGCCACCCCTGGGGCAGTCGATTCCAGGTATACTGGACACCCCTCCACGTGAAAGCAAACTGTGGCCTGCACTCTTCTGCCAAAGGAATTGAAAAGAATGCATTGGCAATGTCAATTGTGGCGTACCACTTGGCTGCCTTTGACTCCAGTTCATACTGGAGCTCTAACATATCTGGTACAGCAGCACTCAGTGGTGGCGTCACTTCATTCAGGCCACGATAGTCTACTGTTAACCTCCACCCTCCGTCAGACTTTCGCACTGGCCATATTGGGCTATTAAAAGGCGAATGTGTCTTACTGATGACACCTTGGTTCTCCAGTTGACGAATCAATTCTTGGATGGGAGCCAGAGAGTCTCGGTTTGTACGATACTGCCGTCGGTGCACGGTCCTCATAGCAATTGGCACCTGTTGTTCTTCAACTTGCAACAGTCCCACAACAAAAGGATCTTCTGAGAGGCCAGGCAGATTAGATAACTGTTTTACCTTTTCTGTATTCACACTGGCCACACCAAAAGCCCATCGGTATCCTTTTGGGTCTTTGAGGTATCCCCTCATGAGATAGTCAATGCCCAAGATGCAAGGGGCTTCTGGGCCAGTTACAATGGGATGTTTTTCCCACTTGTCCCCAGTCAAGCTAACCTCAGCCTCCAATACTGATAGTTCTTGACAGCCCCCTGTCACTCCTGAGATCCAGATAGGTTCTGCCCCTCTGTAACTTGATGGCATTAGTGTCCACTGTGCCCCGGTGTCAATTAAAGCCTGGTACTTCTGTGGATTTGATGTGCCAGGCCATCGAATCCACACTGTCCAATACACCCGATCATCCCTTTCCTCCTCCTGGCTGGAGGCAGGGGCCCTCTATTCCCGTTCTTGGTCGGAGTACTCACTGTCTGACTCTTGCCGTGTCAGGCCGGACGTTCCGTCTTCAGGGTCAAGGGAGGTGATCTCAGTCTTTCTGTATCTGGGAGATCGCTGGTTACTTCCTTGTGGTTTTACACCAGCTACATTAACAACCTTCTTAGATGTCTTCTTGTTGGCAGGGGTCTTTCCTCGCAATTCATGTACACGTGCTTCCAACTTAAAGGTGGGTTGACCATCCCACTTCCTCATGTCCTCCCCCTGGTCGTGCAGGAAGAACCAGAGTTCGCCACGTGTCATGCGCCTTGGCTTTCCTTTCCCCCTGTCTGGGACAGAAGAGAAATGATTTCTTGGGGAGCTCCTAACTTCCAGGACACTCGCCCGTAGAGATGAGGAGGTACCAAGACTCTCTTCAAAGTCCTGAAGCCAGGAAGAGAGTGCCTCCACAGTTGGCGTCCATCTTAGTCCTTCTCCTGCATCCATTTCTGGGTAGTACATCGCGGCCAAGCCGGCAGAATACGAGGATGGCGCACCTTTAATCACCTTCCTCCACATGGCCCGTGTGCATGGGACATCCTCTGGATTTTTAGGGGCTTCATCATTATCTGGATCACCATAGATGACTTCCATCACTGCTAATTCTCTCAGGTACTGGACACCTTCATCTGCAGTAGCCCACTTCCCTGGGGTGTGGTCCATAAGATCTTCCTTGAAAGGATACCTTGCTTTAACACTTGAAAGGAGCCGTCTCCACAGACTGCAAATTGCTGTCTCTTTTCCAATTCCCCTTTCAATTCCTCGATTTCTAGCAAGGGAACCCAGCTGTTGGGCTTCCTTACCTTCCAGCTGTTGAGCATCTGCCCCGTTATCCCAGCATCGCAGCAGCCAGGCAGCGATCCGCTCACCCGGCTGGCGGCAGTAGTCTTGCCGCAGATCTCGCAGTTCTGATGACGTCAGGGACCGGGTAGTTTCCGCCTCCTGTTTCAGTTCTGTTATTCCCTCTTCTGATGCCTTTGCTGAAGGACCAGCTTCTTCCTCCTCTTTCTCCTCCCTTATTAATCGAGGGTATGGGCCTGTTGTTCTCCTTGTCCATTGTTTCTTTTTTACTACTGGGGCAATCTCTGTTGTTGTTATTGTTTGGGTTCCCATGTCAACCACAGCCCTTTGAGAGTGCTGAACTGCAGCTCGGTAAGCACAGGCCAGGCCCCAGTAAAGTGCTAGAAGTTGCTGATTCTCATTGGGATAGGCAAGACACCCCTCTATCAGGTGGTGTGTCAGTTTTGTGGGGTTGCTTGCCTGTTCAGGGGTGAGATCCCAGGCTACAGGAGGTGATAACCGTCCTAGGAATCTGCCCAACTCCTTCCACTCTCCCTGCCACCCAGGCACAGGCCACCTCAGAGCACATTTTGGCACCTCGTCCGGCTCGTCACAACCAGCTGTGGGTACCGGATGATGCTTTGCACCAACAGGATGAACAACTGTGTGACAGCCATGGCCTGCAGGAGGCAAGGAGAGCAGGGTGTTGGTGGGGCTGGGCGGCTGCCGTCCCCTGGGGGCAGGTAGAGAGGGGCGAGGCAGCGGCAGGGCAGCAAGGCCTGCGCCCAGCCCTGGCGGTGGCGTCACCGGGCCCTGCCAAAGGCGCTTCCGCAAGCAGCTGCGCCCTGGCTGCAGGGTGAGAGCCCACCCTGCCGGGGGCTGCGTTTCTACTCCGGCCCTCGTCCAGCCCAGCCGCCCTCCCGTGGTGTGTGCACTCACCGTTGGCTCAGGATGCACTGGGCAGCGCTATCGGCTGCCACCTCTTATAAGCGTCCCCCCCGTGGCTCAGCCATTGTAATGTCACAGGGGCCAGAGCGCATCAGAGCCACACACGCCCTCTGCACAGCCCCGGCCTTCAGCCCCAGCCCAGCTCAGGGACTTCCCGTTTCCCCAGGTGGCCAAAGACCCGACACCCCCGAAGTACAGACCCACCCCACAGACGGCGCTGCCGGGGGCTCCTTTACAAAGCCCTTAGCAAGCGTACGGTCAGGTGCCGTGAGCCGTGGATGCTTCGCTCCTTGAGATCCCATCCCGTGAGACGGAGTCGGCTCCCTTGGTGCTGGCCTCTGAGCTGGTGGTTGTGGGTGTTCTCTCGGTGCCTTCATGACACTGACGGCTGTGGGCGGTGCACATCCTGGGGGTGGGATGGGGCCTGTCCGTGGCAGTTTCTCTGTTCCTGCTGTGCCGCTGCGAGAGGACGTTGCTTCCAAAGAGACATTTCCCAAGGGTGATGAGGGGGTGCAGCTGGAGCTTTCCTGGCGGGCAACTGCCACTGCCGACAGAGCACCGACTTGTCCATGTCCAGCATGTTCCGTTCTGCGGTACCAACTCCCTGGGGAGTGTCTGGGATGGGCAGATTCTCCTCCCAGAGCCCGGTGAACACACGGAGGGAGGCACATCAGCGGTGCCTCTCGCTTGGTCCCTGCCCAGCTGCAGCTGCCAGGGAGTTTCTCGGCCCATGTGAAATCGCCACCACGGCCAGTGACAGTGTGAAGGGAAAACAGCGCCAAGGTCATTGCTGATGGGAAGCGACTGATGTGTTTGGCACAGAAGTGCTGTAATGAAAAAGCACAATAATACAGGTGGTCGCAAGGAACTCAAGGGAAGTTGCTACAAGTATACTTGAAATTGCTAATGTAGAGGGACCTGTACAGCAGGACATTTAGTTTTAACATTCACCTCACTTGTGTTTTGCCTGCTTTTATTGTTCCCGTGTTTTGCTGCAATTCATGTGATTTCAGAAAGGGAACCCCTTTCTGTAACACTGGATGGAGATTTTTAATTATAAAGCCATTCACTCCATGCAGGAGGAGATGATTCACTGCAGACTGGCACACAGCTATTCACGCCACCCCTATTTTTATTTTAAAACGAGTGCCACTGAAGAGTATTCCAGGCGGAAGGCAAAGGTGGGTAATCCTTCCAGACATATTGGCAGCTCAAAGCAACTGTCCTCCTGCCCCACAGGGCATGCCAAAAGAAGACTGAGCTCCCCACAGGACTTGCCTAGCTGCAGCCCCTCCCCAGGAAGCCCAAGGGACAAGGGGACACCCCAAGTGACGTGGCAGGGGGTGGAGACACGGCAGGGGGGCAACAGGGACCCATAAATACGATATTGAAGGTGGGAGGAGCGTGGGTGGCCACCAGCCCAAGAGGTCAACATTGAGTTGGGGACACCAGGATGTCCCCAAAAACGGGTTTGGGGACCCCCTCAGATTTTGGGGACAAGGTGGAGGGGATATGGCACATATGACACAGGCCTCTGCGGGAGAGGTGAGCACGCAGACAGCCAATGCGATCGAGCAATGCCCCTTGAATAAAGGATACACAGCAATTTATCGACCACCATACAGTACACACGCAGCTACCTGATTGCTCGTAGGCTACAGCTACTTGTCCACGCGCCCTTCTGCCCTCTATGATTGGTCCCGGCGTGGTGTCCACGCGCCGCTCTCCTGCCAGGCAAACACCTTGTTTCCCACAGTCCAGCTTCCTTATCTCTTTGCTGCACACGGAGTTTCTCAGCCCCTTGCCTTGCAGGTGTTCTTCACTACAGCCACAGCCTGTTGTTACAGCGAGGCCACTCGGTCTGGATCGCTCATAATGTGCCCGCTGTTTTCCAGCCGTTCCATAATTCCCCCTTTTTGTTTTTGAGCAATCCAGACCCCCTTTATTGCTCGGTCCATCGTTCTCATAAAACACTTCCACACACAGTTTAACGTCATTAAAAAGATTATAATGACAATTAATACTGTTATTCCATGTAAAATCAAATCTTCTAACCATCCAGTAATTGGTAACATTTTGGCCCAATTATTATTAAATATTCTTCCTTCTTCAAGAAGTAAACCCATCGTATAAGCGTCACTACAAAACCAACTGTCATTTACCGGGACTGCTGAAGGGGTCACGTTTTGCCGTTCCAGCCAGACTGTCTGATTACACCAACCATGATGGCCAGTCAGATGGGCTTTTTGAGAGCTGCATCCATTAAGGGTTAGACAAACTTCAAAAACCACAGCATGCTTAGAATAGTTCCACAGAAGGCTAAAAACAATACAGCAGTTACAATTACTAGTTAAAAGAGAAGGCTAATTTCACTCCCCATAATTAAGGGATATGACTAAATACTGCAAAAATAACCAGTAAGGAAAACACGTAGTAGCACGCTTACTTAATGGGGTACTAACATTCAGATCTGCAGTTATTGGGGAACCCTGGGTGCAGCGAGGATTCAGAGTGCCCTTCCTCACAAACAGGAGATCCTACGCGATGCGTCCATCCGTAGGTGAGGCATCCAACGTCGCTGCAAGCAGGTCCGGCCTCTGAATCAACGGGCCAAAATAACTGGCACTTTTCTTTGAGCGGGAACATCTGATTCCATCCTCCTGTTGGGTTCCACCCAGAGCCTGGCCAGCACTCCGGGGGGAAACCAAGGGAGTTACTAATAAGGTGAAACTCTTGAGCTCTTAATTCTTAATATTGCTAAGCAGAGGGAGTTGAACACACACATTCTTACAGTATTTCATCCTCATTAATAACTACCTTCTGTGTAAGCTGCATCTTTCACTCTTGGCTAGTAAGCCTAGATATTTCATTAAGGAGTTGCAATTACTGTTAGCATTTTCTCTTAAAAGAACTGGCAACCGTGTGGGTGCGTATGCCGGGTCGCGAACCTTCTGCGTCGCTGACAATGTAAAAGCGTCATCAGCATTTGGGTTAGAAGATTAACGATGTCTAAATTAATGACGCACTTGTGTTAGAAGACGAATGGCATCTAGATTAACGACGGCTAAAAGCAAAAGGATTTGTGCTTGTTAGGGAAGAAACAGATAAGAAGGGATTCTCTAAAATAACACAGCAGAAATTTATCTACTGGCTTCGCGCGGCTATCAGTCCTTGTTGAAAGTGCTGAGAGATACTAGTTTTTGAAAAGAGCATGCGCCAGAGCAACACACGGATTTGCTGTTAGTTTCAGATTGCATAAGAGCAGATAAGGGCTTGCTTTTCTAAGAAATGTTGGAGCTTGACTGTTAACCATATTGGTGTGTGTCTTGTCTCTCAGCCTCGTCCTGCAAAAATAGGGCTTCCTGCAGCAACTGGTGACCCCAACGTGATGTCTCTGAAAATCGCTTAAATGCAGACTGATTAAATGCGGAAAATCGCTTAAATGCGGAAGACTCCAAAGCATCACCGAAGGCGCTACCGGGAGCTCGCAGGTGAGGAAGCAGGAGAGCACGGGACGAGGCACCGGAGCGTGGAAATCCTGCAGGTATGGAAGCAGACGCGGCACTAAAACTGCTGTGAAGTATCCTCTCTCTGAGAGGGCAAGAAACAGCTCTTAGCAATCTTAAAAAGCTCACTGAGTGAGCGCATGGAGAACTTTTTTTGAGATAATACAAAGACAAAATAATGAACGCGGGGCCAGGCTGTTAACACAGAGAATGAGAACACAGAGGGCGAGGATGCATATTCTGAACCCCGGGAGCAAGATTTATATGCTGGGTCCTTTGACTGTGATAATCTTCTAGACCCTGACGCTGTAAATCCTGAAAAAGGATCTGGCCTGTGTCCTCCCTTAGCTGGGGATGATGTGCGGGTAAAAGTGAGGCGAGAAACCTTGGTGCAAGGGGATATGGACATGGTGAGAAAGGTTGTTGCTCCTGTAAGCTGTGAGCCGGGACATCGGCCACGTTGGGAAGGACTGCATTTTTCTGTTATTAGAGAACTACAGAAAAGCGTTGATGAGGACGGGCTGCAAAACTCTTTTACAAGAGCTGTACTGGAGGCAGTCGCTCAGGGATGTCAGTTGGCCCCGCGGCATTGGCTGGCACTTTTAAAAAGGGCATTCACGCCGGCACAGAGCTCTATCTGGAAAACCGAGCGTGTGGATCTCTGTGCTCAGCGTTCGCGCCCCCCCCTGCAGGTGCGGGGTTGGCGGCGGCAGCCCGGGGCCTCCCCGAGCCCCCCCTGCCACGGAGTGACCGCCTGCGGCCCAGCCCGGCACTGCGCCCTCGGCCCGCACCGCCCCTCCCGCCCCCCGCCAAAAGCGGCAGTTCTGTCACAGAGAAGGCGCTGACGCTGTCGAGCAGCACCGGCTTTATATGCTCTTAATGGTGTTTCCGTGTTTGAAATCTTTGTCATTTTACGCTGTGTCCGTAGGAAGCGTAAGGGGCCCCTTTGTGTGGGTTGTGACTGTTTCACGCGTGTGTGAGACGCGGCCCAGCTGCAGCTGCGCAGTGCGGAGTTCTCTGACCCGCGGGGAAGCGCCCGGGGAGGAACGAAACTGCAGCTGAGATCCCTTGGTGCGGAGGGTCCCAGTGCCCGCCCGCTGGGTCGTCAGCGCTGCTCTCTGTCTGGGCTCAGGGTGTTAACTGTTACGTGTGAAATACCTCCTCCAGCGGGAGGCAGCAATTCTGTGGTCATTGTTGTCTTGCATTTAGGCGCATGCTCTGCGGGGAGAGGGCGCCTCTGTACCATCTGCCTGACGGAAATGTTGTCAAAAGATCATCTACAACCTGACAGGGGTTGTTTGTTTTACCCGGGGTCACAGACGTTGATTCTGCAGGGGAAATCAGAATTATGCCCTGGACCCTTGTACCCCCAAGTTCAGTGACAAAAGGTTAAAAAAATTGCTCAGCTTGCTTATTTTACTGCATTTTAGATACTGGTGCGGATGTGACCGTAATATCCGCGAGCAGATTGCCTGTTAGCTCGGGTAACTCAGAGGCTTTTCAGGGCTGGTGTCATGCTGTAGCAATTCACAGCAAGGATCTCGTTCATGTAAGGGGCCCGCCCAGAAAACCGGGTAGCAAATATTCATCCGTTTATAGTGGAGACCCCTATTACATTTTGGGGTCGTGACTGTATGGCTCGATGGGGAACTCAGATTGGATCAAATTTGTCTTAATCACCACTGCAGCACAACCCCCCCTGAAACCCCCCTGAAACTCACCTGGGAAACAGAATCCCCTGTGTGGGTGGGTCAGTGGCCCCTGCCAAGGGAAAAGTTGTGCCACCTGAATGATTTAATTCAGAGACAATTAAGTTGTTATTTTAAAGAAAAGTGGTAAATGGTGACTTTTACATGATCTCTGACACATTAATGATGCCGTGGAGGATACGGGTGCGTTACAGCCAGGAATGCCCTCCCCACAATGATTACCTGAAACTGGCACCTTGTAATAACTGACCTAAAGGACTGGGGTTTTTACCATTCCCTTGCATCCGGATGATGCACCTAGATTTGCCTTCTCTGTTCCCAGTGTTAATGTCAGTGAACCTGCGAGACGGTGCCACTGGGCTGTTTTACCACAAGGCATGAAAACTGTCCCACGATGTGTCAGGGTTTGTTGCAAAGGCTTTGAGCCCTGTTACACTGCAGGTCCCCCAGGCTGCTCTGTATCATTGTATGGCTGACATCCTTACGGCCCAGAAACACGGGAGATCATGGAAAAGGCTCTCGCTTTAACCAAAGGCTCACTATCTCCAATGGGGTGGCAAACAGCACCTGAAAAGGTACAGAGATCATCACCGGGCAGTACCTGGGCTGGAGACTTTGTGAACAGACCATTGTCCTGCAACAGGCTAAACTCAAAACTGATGTTAAGACTTTAAATGATTTACAGAAAGTGTTGGGAGCCATAAATTGGATACAGCCGTTGTGGGCCTCACTAATGATGATCCCCATAGCTTGTTTGATGTTTTGTGAGGAGATCCCTCACTGACATCACCCAGAGCACTCCCAGAGAAAGCGAAACAAGATCCCCACCGTGTGGCCAACGCCGTCTCAGACAGACAAGCACTGGGATGTGCGCCCGGCCACCCGCATCAACTGGTGTTATTGAACCCTCCAGGGCAGCCCTGTGCTCTGCTCTTTCAGTGGGGTGAAACACTTCGGGACCCTCTTGTTATTGCTGAATTTTTGTCACACCGAATGTACGAGACGGTCACTACTAGTCCAGAAATGTTTGCCAAATGATCACGCAAGGCCGGCAGCGCCTACTGTTACTTGCTGGTCAGGAACCCGTGTGTATCATTGTTCCGGTTACTATGCACGTGCTACAGTGGCTCATACAAATGTCTTCGAGCAAGCTCGGCTTTCACATGTGTTTTTTCCACCAGAACTCCAGAGCAATACAAAACCAGTTTCCTTTATCAAGGCGTCAGGCTAAAGACATCATTGCCCCTTGCCCTGAGTGCCAGCAGGACTCCCTCTCTTCAACAGCCAGTGGTGTCAGCCCTCGGGGACTCGCCTCCTCGGAATTACGGCAATGTGACGTCTCTCACTTGGCTGCATTTGGAACGGTAAAATATGGACCCGTGTCTGTCGATGCCCCTTCTGGAGCAGTGTTTGCATCCGGCCATACAGTGGGGGTCAAGCCTCTGCCCGGCATTCCCCACTCACCGGCCGGACAGGCCACTGTGGAGCGTACGCCTGGCACCTAAAGCCTCTGTTACAGCCACAGAAAGGGGAGAGGGAGGGTATCCGTCTGCGCCTCACGAGAGGCTAAATCAGGCATTGTGTGTCATGGACTTTTTAAACATCCCCTGTCTCACGGGTGCCACCAATATTGTGTCACTTCTCATCGCAGATATCAGATCAACAAGAAGTCCAGGGCAAGGCTCAAGCGTTAGCACTGGGAAGTGGCAACTGGGAAGGACCGTTTCCCTGAATAACCTGGGGAAGAGGTGATGCTGGTGTCTGCACAGGTCACGGTCCCCGGGGGTTACCGGCAGGGTGTGTGCGACCGCACCTGAGGGTGAGAGGCGGCTTTTGGTGGGCGCCCAGGAGCCGGCTGTGGGTGCCCCTGTGCCGACAGCTTGGGGTCTCTTCGACGGGTCATTTCAGCAGAATGTCTGGGTAAGGCTTGCTTTTCCCCGGGGAGAGTTTTGCTCCCTCATTTCCAACCCCTCCAAGCAGGGGGAGGTTGCCCTCCACGTTCTCTCTCTCGCATGATTCCGCACTGGACGCAGCCTCCTTCTCCTTCCTGCCCCCTTTTTTTTCCTGCACCTGCCATCAGCCGTTGGCTGCAGGATCCTGCCGAGGCGGGGGTAACCCTGCCTGGCCCACCCGCCCCTCCTGCAGCCCGGCAACACCCCGGCCAACGGTGAGTACTTGAGACGGCTGCAGAGTGCCTTGGCTGACTGGCAGCGAGAGCAACCACTGAGTGGGGGAGAGCCGGCAGCTCTTCTGCTACACCCTCATCCAAGCCAGCACCCCCCCGGACGGCCGCAGCACTTTGGCTCTCTGGTTGGGTCACTTAGAGGGGCACTTGCCCGGTGCCGGCGGCCCCCCGATGCGACCTTCTCGCCCCAAAGCTCCTCGACGGCTGCCACCTCCTCTCGAGGGGCCCGAAGATGCAGCCACCGAGCTGGGGCCGTCCTGGCCCGAGGCGGCTCCTGAGGAGAACAGGCACCCGCCCTTGTACCCCCCCACCAGCAGCAGCGGGCCGGGGGGAGCAGGTGAGTGGGGACGGCGGGGGGGTGGGAAGGGGTCTGGGGGGAAATGGAGAGGACAGAGGGGGCGGGAAGGGGTCTGGGGGGGAATTGAGAGGACAGAGGGGGCGGGAAGGGGTCTGGGGAGAAATTGAGAGGACAGAGGGGGCGGGAAGGGGTCTGGGGGGGAATTGAGAGGACAGAGGGGGCGGGAAGGGGTCTGGGGGGAAATTGAGAGGACAGAGGGGGCAGGAAGGGTTCTGGGGGGGAATTGAGAGGACAGAGGGGGCGGGAAGGGGTCTGGGGGGGAATTGAGAGGACAGAGGGGGCGGGAAGGGGTCTGGGGGGGAATTGAGAGGACAGAGGGGGCGGGAAGGGGTCTGGGGGGAAATTGAGAGGACAGAGGGGGTGAGAAGGGGTCTGGGGGGCACATTAAGGGCTGAGAAGGGACATTGAGGGTGAGGAGGAGTTGGAGGAGGTACAGGGAGGAGCCTGGAGGGGACAGGGCGGGGAAGGGGGTGAGGAGAGACTTGGGGGGACAAGGGAAGGGGTGGGGGGAAAGCTGGGTGTCCAGGGAGGGGATCTGGGGGGGTTGAGGGAGGGCTGGAGGGGCTGCGGGAGGAAATGTAGGGGACAGAGGGACCTGGGGGGAGACATTAAGGGGACCCAGGTGGCCTCAGGGGACTTGTGGGGGTCCTGCAGAGAGGATCCAGGTGGCCATGGGGGACTTGGGTGGGGGGTCCCGCAGAGGGGACCCCTGCCCAAGCCCTGACCCCCCCATCCTCTCCCCCCAGCTCTGCCCTCCCAGCTGCGCCCCAGCCCGCTGGAGCCCTCCCTCTCGCTGGTGCCCGGCAGTGCCCAGGGAGGGGGACCCGAATGGGTTGGGGGGGGTGACAAAACCCCTGTCCCCGTGCCCCCCCCATCCGTTTTGGGGCCCACACCCCCCTTGTCCCCCAAAGCAGCGTGGCCTCTTGGGGCAGCGAACAGACCGAGGAGCCGGCCGGCGGCCGCAACACCTTGGAGGAGGAGGGCAGCGGCATGAAAGGTGGGGTTTGGGGGGCCGTTTGGGGGTGGGGGGGGCGTGGAGACCTGCCACCCCATGTCACACTCCTGTCACCCCCCCCCGGTGTCCCTTCCTGGCTGAAGAGCCTGGGGCTGCAGAAATAGACGGCGCTTTTCTCCCAAATGACGTACGAGGAGATGATGAGGCTGACGGAGCATCACCTCGAGTTGCAAGTGAGACGGGGTGTCCCCCGCCATGTCCCCAAACGAAGGGGGGGACACTGTCTGACCCTGCTTGTCCCCTCCTTGTCCCCGCAGAATGTCACCGAGGGCACGTGGCAGAGGATCCTCCTCAGCATCCAGATGCTGCGGGAGCAGCAGAGAGTCCTCAGGGCGCTGGAGAAGGTGGAATGGTGACGGGGTGGCCCCAGGGTGGCCCTTGGGCCCCCCCAAGGTACCCCCTGACACCGACAAGACCTCCACCATCTGATGGCGCCACCCCCCGCCCCCAAATAGGTGGGGCCACTCCCTCCATGACCAGTCACCCTCGGTTCCTGTTGGAGAACGGCTTGCAGAGAGCAAGGCCATGGGTCTGTGCAGGAGCTGATTGCAGCCCCCTGAGGTAAACAGAGGAAAAACCCAGGGTACAGTTATGCCTAACAAAGGTCTGTTATGTTAACAAAGAGAGAAACTGAGGTACACAATGGCCTCGATGGTAAAAACAGCCTTGGGAAAGGAGGCAGGCCAGAAGAGGGAAGATGTTGTGACATGTCTGAGATGCCACAAGGGGCTGGGACATTATAATGTAGCCTGTTACATGTACCCAACAGATTTGTGAGTAGTGTGCGTGATTATTGTAGAGTGCTCATGTAAGGGGTGATTTCTTTCAATAATGTTGAAGCTTGTTCGATCATTCACATTGAATCGGCTGCTTGCTTCCTCCGCCCGCCGCAAGTGGCGCACCGAACAGGGTTACCCGAACTCTGCTTTTCCACCGAACGGAACCCGGGAAGCGGCGGAACATATTGCTGGAAGGCGATAAGGTCGCTGCCGACGGCAGTAGATGTGTGCCATCTCCTAAAGCGTCGGGATTCGTAAGTCTGACATTGGGGCAGCTGGTCCAGCTTCAGGAGATTTTGCAATCCGAGGAGGGCTACCCCGGAACTGGCCGCATAGGGATAATACCCAGGAAAGGCCACAGGAATAAAAGGCTGAAAAGGGATTTATTACCCAGGAAAAGCCTTCACTGGTGTCTGGCTACTTGATCGGACTTTGAGGAAGGTCGTCAAGCTGCACCAGGAATTTGAGGAATTTGAGGAATTGTTCCCCGGGCAGGAAAAAGGAACGAGAGGTAGCCCTTATAATTTTGCTTTTTAGAAAAGCGGGGAGTAAGTCCGATAAAAAACTTAGCCGCGCTGATTGGTCTGGGCAAGGCTAAGGGACACTTTAAAGAGCCAAATTTATTGTTTGAAGAAGCAGAACGGTGTGATAATCTTTTAGACCCTGATGCTGTAAATCCTGAAAAAGAATCTGAACTGTCTGGTCTGTGTCCTCCCTTAATTGGGGATGATCCATAGATAAAAGTGAGGTGAAAAAAACGTAAAAGTGAGGCGAAAAAACTTTGGCGCAAGGGAATATGGACACGGCAAGAAAAATTCGTACTCCTGTAAGCTATGAGCCGAGTCATCAGCCACGTTGGGAAGAACGGCATTTTTCTGTTATTAAAGATTTAAGCATTAATAAGAACGGGCTGCGAAAACTCAGACCACCCCAGCTGTACTGGAGGCGATGGCTCAGGGATATCGATTGCCCCATAAAAACTGGCTAACGCTTTTAAGGAAAAGAAGGCATTCACGCCGGCACAGCACTCTACCTGGAAAACCGAGCGTGTAGATCTCGATGTTTAACGCTCGGAGCTGGCGGCGGCGGCCCGGGGCCTCCCCGACCCCCCCGCGGAGCGGCCGCCTGCGGCTGAGCCCGGCACCGCGCGCTCGGCGCCCCGCCAAAAGCGGCAGGGGGATGCGGCCCAGGCTGGAGATGTTCTTATCGGAGTCCTCGGATCGGTAATAGCTGTCACTGCATGCTGTGAGTGCTGAGTGTCAGGAGCTCCTCTGTGTGCCTGTGTGTGTGTGTGTGTGTGTGTGTGTGTGTGTGTGTGTGTGTGTGAGCCGCGGCCGCTGCAGCCGCGCAGTTCTCCGCCCAGGGAAGCGGCCGGCCAGGAACTGCAGGGTCCTAGTGCCCGCCCGCTGGGGCATCGGTGCGGCGGTTGGTTCGGGCTCAGTGTTCTCGGTGTTCCAGGTGAAATTCCTCCTCTAACGGGAGGCAGTCATTCTGTGTTGATTGTTGTCTTGAATTTAGGTGCATACTCTGCGGGGAGAGTGCACCTCTGAACCATCTGCCTAATGAAAATATTGTTAAAAAATCATCCGCAACCTTACAGGGGTTGTTTGTTTTACCAGGGGTCGTAGATGCTGGTTATGAAGAGAAAAATCAAAATTATGGTCTGTACCCCTGTGTTCTGTAACAAAAAAGTAAAAAATTGTTCAGCTTGTTAAAGAAGCTGTAATTACTCAGGATTTGGATCAGCAGGTACTCCTTAAATATTTTTGGACTAAAACAGTAACACAAGGTTAACTTCTGGTAAAATGTACTCTCGTTAAAGCTAAAAAATCTGTCGAGCTGACAGGCATTTTAGATACTGGTGCAGATGTGACCATATCTGTGAGCAGATTGGCTGTTAGCCCTGGTACCTCAAATGCTTTTCAGGGTTGGTGTCATGCTGTAACGATTTAAAGCAAGGATCTCATTCATGTAAGAGGCCCAGAAAATTGGGGAGCAAATATTCATCCATTTATATTGGAAAACCCCTATTGCATTTTGGGGTCATAACTGTATGACTCAATGAGGAACTCAAATTGCATCAAATTTGTCTTAATCACCACTGTAGCACAACCCACCCTGAAACCCACCCTGACACTCACCTTGTGAACCGAATCACCTGTGTGTATTGTCCTGCGACAACTTAAAACTGTTATTAAGACTTTAAAAGATTTGCAGACACTGTTAGGAACCATAAATTAGATACAGCCGTTGTGGGCCTAACTCATGATGATCTGCATAGCCTTTTTGATATTTTGTGAAAAGATCCTTCACTGACATCACCAAAGTACTTACGGAGACACCAAAACAAGATCTTCACCGTATAGCTAACAAGCATCGCAAGTACACTGCATTCCCCCACAGGACAAACCATCGTAGAAAGAGCGCACCAGACCTTGAAAGTGCTTTTGCAAAAACAAAAGGGGGGAGAGATCTTGGCTCCAGGTCAACCATTGCTCTGCTGTAAAACGCATGCATTTCTTCCACCAGAATGTCAGAGCAACACAAAAACAGTTTTCTTTATCAAGGCATCCAGCTAAAAACTTCACTGCAACTTGCCCTGAATACCAGACAGACTCCATCTCTTCAAACCTTTTAAACATCTCCCCTGTGTTACAGGTGTCACCAGTATTGTGTCGTCTTTCATCACAGATACCAGATCAACAAGAAGTCCAGAGCAAAGCTCAAGTGTTAACAAAAGCCTAGAAAGGGGTAACTGGGAAGGACCAGTTCCTTTAATACCCTGGGGAAGAGGTGATGCTGGTGTCTGCACAGGTCTCATCTCCAATGGTCACCGACAGGGTGTGTGCAACCACAGCTGAGGGTGAGAGGCAGCCAGCACTCAGGATCCAGCTGTGGGTGCTGTGGGTGCCCCTGTGCCGACAGTTTGCGGTCTCTTCAACTGATCTTTTAAGCAGAATGTCTGAGTAATGTTTGCTACTGCAACAGGACAAACTACACTACAGTTGCCAATTCTTTTGGGAGAAAATGCTAACAGTAATTGTAACTCCTTAAGGAAATATCTAGGCTTACTGGTCACTTGTGCAAAATGTAGTTTAGATAAAATATAGTTATTAATAAGGATAAGATGCTGTAAGAATGTGTGTATTCCACTTTCTTTGTTTAGTAATGTTAAGAATTAAGAGCTCAAGTGTTTCACCTTATTAGTAACTCCCTTGGTTTCCCCCCGGAGTGGTGGCCAGGCTCTGGGTGGAACCCAACAGGAGGATGGAATCAGATGTTCCCGCTCAAAGAAAAGTGCCAGTTATTTTGGCCCGTTGATTCAGAGGCCGGACCTGCTTGCAGCGACGTTGGATGCCTCACCTACGGATGGACGCATCGCGTAGGATCTCCTGTTTGTGAGGAAGGGCACTCTGAATCCTCGCTGCATCCAGGGTTCCCCAGCGATTGCGGATCTGAATGTTAGTACCGTATTTTCCTTACTGTTTATTTTTGTACTATTTAGTCATATCCCTTAAATATGGATAGTGAAATTAGTCTACTCTTTTTAATTAGCACTATTCTAAGTATGCTGTGGTTTGAAGTTTGTCTAACCCTTAATGGATGCAGCTCTCAAACAAGTCTTGCAGGTGCCGCAGCAAAACAAAGAAAGGGGAGGGCTGGAAGGCATCGGCCTCACACAGCTCCTGACAAACAGCTAAGCTTTGTGAAGAACAGGCCTCGTAAGATAGATAAGAAACTGCAGAGTTGTGCCAAGGTGGCAGGGAAAGATCAATCAGGACAGCAGGCATTTTGCCTGGGCTTAGCAACTGCTGCCGACCCATCCCAGCCCTGTTTGGTATGCCGTTTGTACTGGTCATTATGGTTGGTATAATCAGACAATCTGGCTGAGATGGCAAGATGTGACTCCTTCAGCAGTACCGGTGAATAGCGCTAGGTTTTGTAGTGATGTTTATACAATGAGTTTACATCTTAAAGAAGGAAGAGGGTTTAATAATGATTTGACTAAAAGGTTACCAATTATTAGATGGTTAAAAATTCTTTTGTTTTTACATGGAATAACAGTTTAAATTGTCATTGTAATCCTTTTAATGGTGTTAACCTGTGTGTGGAAGTGTTTTATGAGAACGATGGACTGAACAATAAAAGGGGTCTGGATCACTCAAAAACAAAAAGGGGGATCTGTGGAATGCCTGGGAAACAGCGGACATGTTATGAGTGATCCAGACTGAGTGGCATCACTGTCATCAGGCTGTAGCTGTTGGGAAGAACACCTGCAAGGCCGAGAGGATGAGAAACTGCGTGAGTAGCAAAGAAATAAGGATGCTGGGCTGTGGGAAATAAGATGTTTGCCTAACAGAAGAACTACGTGTGAACGCCATAACGGGACCAACCACAGAGGGCGTGAAGGCTTGTGGACAGTAGTATAGAACCAATCCTAGTTTGTTTGCTTTCATGTGATTGCTCTTCGATAGTATGTGGGATGCTTTGTACTCGATAAGGTACCTTCGACAGTTTAAGGCGCGCTGTATTACAGAGTCGAGCTGCCATAGACTTTCTTTTGCTTGCCCAGGGGCATGGATGTAAAGATTTTGATGGGATGTGTTGTTTTAATCTATCCGACCGCAGTCAGTTAATTCAAAACCAATTACAATGGACGAAGCAACGTTTACAAAAAACACCAGTGGTTGTCAATCCTTGAGACAAATGGTTACAATCTGTGTTTGGTCTGTCCCTATGGCTGCAAGGTCTGTTACAAGAAGGATTGCGGTGACTAGGAATAGTACTATTGATTGTAGTAATTATTAAAACAGCATATAGCTGTATGATGAGAAATATTAGTAAATTTATGCTTGTGCAGCCTGCACAAAAAGAAAAAGGGGGAACTGTTGGAGAACGGCTTGCAGAGAGCAAGGCCATGGGTCTGTGCAGGAGCTGATTGCAGCCACCTGAGGTAAACAGAGGAAAAACCCAGGGTACAGTTATGCCTAACAAAGGACTGTTATGTTAACAAAGAGAGAAACTGAGGTACACAATGGCCTTGATGGTAAAAACAGCCTTGGGAAAGGAGGCAGGCCAGAAGAGGGAAGGTGTTGTGACATGCCTGAGATGCCACAAGGGGCTGGGACATTATAATGTAGCCTGTTACATGTACCCAATAGATTTGTGAGTAGTGTGCGTGATTATTGTAGAGTGCTCATGTAAGGGGTGATTTCTTTCAATAAAGTTGAAGATGCTCTGTCATTCACATTGAATCGGCTGCTTGCTTCCTCCGCCTGCCACAGGTTCCCCCCCAAAAAACTAAGCCACCGATTGGGGGCGTGGGGGGGAATTAACACCCCCCCTCGCCCAGGCCAGGGGGAGGGGCGCAGGGCCCCGTGAGGGAGGGGCTCCCCAGGGCCCATGACCTCGGGGGGGGCCGTGCTGACACTACAGGGGCTGTGGGCAGCGGTCGGGGCTCTCCTGGCCCCTCCTTTTTTGGGGGGGCAGGCGGGGAAGGGTGGTTGCATTTTCACAGGTTTTAATAATCCCCGAACGTCTGCGTTTTTCTTGGGGGGTTTCAGGGTTTCTTCCTTTTCTTTTTATTATTACATTGTTCTTGTTAATAGTTGTTGTTGCTGTTGTTGTTGGGGGGGCGGGGGCATACACCCCAAATTTAGGTACACGTTGATGCGCCCCCAGGGTGGGGGATGCCCTAGGACCCCCCTTTGTACACGTAGCGCCGTGGGCTGCAGCCCTTCGGGATAGAAAATGTTATTTCAGACACATTTTATCACGAGTAACTCCTGTGATGAGCACAGCCGGTACCCGTGGTACGTTACTAAAGAATAAACCAGAAACAAGCCCCCAGAGTGCCTGGGTTTTCCCCCAAAATGGGGAGGGGGGGGCAGGTCAGTCGCTGGAGGAGTCGGAGGCGTCGCTGGGGCTCTCGTCGTCCTCCGAGGCCTCGCTGGGGCTCAGGCGGGGGCTGCGGGGAGGCCCCCCCTCACTGCCCCCCCCCTCAGACTCTTCCTCTTCTTCCTCATCTTCCTCCTCGTCTTCATCTTCCTCTTCCTCCTCGTCGTTGTCGCTGCCGAAAATCTCCTCCTGGTCACGAGCAGCCCGGGCAGCGTCGCTCGCCCCCCGGAGGCCCCGCTGGCCCCCTTCCTCCTCCTCCTCTTCCTCACTGCGGGCCGAGCCCTCCTCTCCCCGCTCGCTGCTGCTCCCGGAGCCTTCGGCCTCCTCCTCCTCGCCACTCGCTCCCCCTTCGCTGTCGCTGCCTTTCTCACGCTCTTCGCCTGCAGGAGAAGGAAGAGGAGAAAGAGATTATGGGGGGATGGGGGCACCCCCAACATTCTGCCCCCCCCGGGGCTCCCCCCACCGCATACCCGATCCCACCGCCTCCTTCTCGGCCTCCATCTCCTCCTCTTCCTCCTCCTTGGGCTCGTGGTTCTCCAGCTGCGCCCTCCGCGCTTCCTGGGGGGGTGCGTGTGTGTGTGTGTCAGCAAAGAGAGGGGGGGTCAACCGGCCACCTGGGTCCTCTCTGCCCTCCGGGGGAGGTGGCAGGGGGTCCCCAATCCCAGCCCCCCTGCCCCCCATACCTGAGCTTCCAGCTCCTTTTCGTTCATGTCGCGGTGTTTCACCACCAGCACCGCGTTGGTGCCCGACTGCACCCCCGCCCGCGCCCGCCGCTTGCTCAGCCGCACCCTTGGGGTGAGCGGGGGGTGCTAGGCACCCTTGGGACACCCCCCTAGCACCCCTATCCCTCCCAAAGGCCCCAGACCCCACCTGACACACACCCCCTCCCCCGAATTCCACCCCCCAGTGTCCTGGCAGGCAGTGGAGGGGCTCGAGCACACACACCCCACCCAGGACCCTCCCCACACCACCCCTCCACCCATGAAAAGTGGAAATACATCCCTCCTGCAGTACCCCCATTACCGGGGGGGGTCCCAGTGCCTCCCCATACCTCCCAGTGCCCCCCCCAGCCCCACCTGGTCTCCAGCTCGTTGTAGTAGATGCCGTCGCCTTCGCGGAAGATGAAGAAATAATTCTCCTCGTAGCCTTTGCTGGCCTTGTTCTTCACGTTCCAGTTGTACTCCCGGGCGATTTTATAGTCGTATCTGAGAGGGGAGCACATGGGACAGGAGGGCGTGAGGGGGCTGAAAATATCCCCCCCGACTCCTAAATCCCCGCCCAAACTCCCAAATCCCCCCACTTGCCAAAGCACCCCCCAAACCCAACGGGCTCTGCCAGGCTGGTGGTTTGTCCTCCATGAAGAACCCCCCCATCTACTCCCCACGGCCCCCCTCACGCTACATGGGCCCCCCCATCTCTATGGGCCCCCCCAGCTATAGGGGACCCCCCCATACACATCCTCGGGGGCGTAATCCATCTCCTCCTCCTGGTCGCGCTTCCGCTTGCGCAGCGTCTCCTCCACCGGTAAGAAATAAGCCACGAACTGGTTCCCTTCCTCGTCCATCATCCCCCTGTGGGCAGGAAGCGGTTAAAAGGGGTGCGGGGGGGTTGGGGGGAAACAGGACACAAAGGCCCCCCTAAAAATGGGGGGGAGGTGTCCCCGCGTCTTTTCCAAGCACCTGATCATGGCCTGGGACATCATCTCCAGCGCGGCCGGGCCGCTCGTGTCCTTGGGCGCTGGGTCCGAGTCGAAGATGACTTGGGCACAGGGGTTGATCCACATCTTGGGGGAAGGGAGGGGCAAAAAAAAGGGGGGTTGGGGGCAAAAAGGGGGTGTAGAGGGGGAGCAACACCCCCACAACCACCCCCCAGATCTCAAAACCCACCGTTCTGCCACCAAAAGTGCCCGCTACACCTCAGATGCCCCCTGCAAGGGGGTTTCTGTGCCTCAGTTTCCCCTGTGGGACACTGTCCTAGAAATAGGGGGGATTTGGAGGGTCCCCCCATTCTGGGGGGTCCCCAATGTGTCCCCCCCTGTCCCCAGGGGTTCCCCATGGTGCCCCCCTTACCTTGAAATCAGGGAAGACGGGCATGACCTCAACAGGGGTGACGCGGGGCTTGCTGTAGTGCTGCATGATCTGGGGCGGGGGGGGGGGGGGGTATGAAGCACAGGAAGCCATCAGGGCTGTGTGTGTCCCCCAAAATCCCGGGGGGAGCCCCCAAAATCCCTCCCCCCTCACCGGTTTTTGGGCATCCTCAAAAGTTTTCTCGATGGCGGCGATTTGGCTGTCACGATCTTTGTAAATCTCTTCCTCGGTGAACTGCTGCTTCACCGAGACACCGATCCTGGAGTCGGGGGGGGACACAGACACGGGTAGGGGCGTGAGGGGGGGCACGGGGCTGCACCCCCAAACCCCAGAACCCCCCAGGACCCCCCCAGACTCACTTGACCTCAGGTTTTTCGTTGGAGACGCCGTAACGGTTGAACTCGGTGGAGATGTACTCGGTCTTGCGCATCCACGGCACCACCTTGGCGTGTTGCTGCGACCTGAGGGGGGGCACCGTTGTGATCTGGGGGTGTCATGTACCCCCCCAGCTCGGTTTTGGGGGTGTCCCACCCCCCGTTACCTTTTGGAGCTGGTGGGCGCTTGAATTTCCTCCTCCAGCAGCTTCTCATCCGCTGGATCCAGGAGCACTGTGCGGGGGGGACACAGGGAAATTTGGCTCCCCTCTCCCGCTGTTGGGGTCTCCCCACAATTTTGGGGTTCCCCACAGGGTTGGGGTGTCCCCCCTTCAATTTAGGGGCTCCCCTCAAACCCTACTGGCAGCTCAGCCCCTTGAGGGATTGCCTGGGGTCCCCTATGGGCACCCCCCAGCACCCCCGCCCCGCCAAATCTGGGGTGTGTCCCCCCAAACTCGGGGTGTCCCCGGCCCCCCACCGCCGGGGTCGATGCGGTAGGTGTCAGGGTTGATGAGGTCGATGGTGACGCCCAGGTCGGGCTCCGTCAGCAGGTCGTGTTTGTGCTGCTTCTCCAGTGACGTCGCCTTGTACTGCACAAATCTGGGCGCGCAACGTTCAGGCACCCCAAAGCACCCCCCAAAAACCCAAAAGCTCCCAACCCCCGCCCAAAGCACCCCCAAACCCCCAAAACACCCACCAAAACCCCTCAAACCTCCCCCAAATACTCCCCCAAACCACCTACCCCCCTCAAAACCATCAACCCACCCCAAACTCCCCCCCAAAACCCTCAAACCTCTCCAGAACACCCCCAAGAGCCACCAAACCCCAAACATTCCTTCAAAACACTCAAACCTCCCCAAAACACCCCCCAAAACTCAAAAACCACCCAAATCCCCTCAAAACATCCCCCAAAACCTCGAATCCCCCCAAAATACCCCCAAGCCCCAAAACACCCGCCAGAAAACCTCACACCTCCCCCAAACACCCCCCAAAACACCCAACACCCCCAAAACACCCGCCAAAAAACCTCAAGCCACGCCAAAACACCCCCAAAAACCACCACCCCCCCAACAACACTTCCCAAAACACCCCCCGAAAAACACCACCCCCCCCCCACCAAATCAAGGGGGGGTCAACCACCCCAGCCACCCTCCCCAAGCCCCTCCTCTAGCCCTGAAGGAGCATCCAAAGCCCCCCAGACCCCCCGAAAATCTCCCCCTGCCCCCCCTTTTGTGTTCTGGAGCCAGAGAGAACCCTGACACCGCCCCCCCCCCGCCAAACCTCCCTCAGCCCCGTCTGTGCTGCACAAACCGGGGGGAACCCCCCAAAACGCCCGCAGCCCCCCTCTGTGGCCCGAAGTGGGGCACACCGGGGTTATTTCGGGGGCCCGTACCGGCTCTGGCCGAAGGGGTAAGCGATGAACTTGGGGGCCAAGGGGACGATTCGGCCCTTGCGCGCCGCCGTCGCGCGCCGCCGCTCGGGGCCGGGCCCGCGGCCGGGACTGCGCCCCCGTCACGTGACGCCGGAGCGGCTCTGGCGAGAAGCTGCGGCTGGAGCGGGACCGGGAGCGGGGCCCGGGCGGGCCGAGGCCGCGGGCGACAGCGGGGCCGGGGCCGAGAGCGGAGCGGGGTAAGGAGGCGGCGGCGGCGGGGTCCCCCCGGGAGATCGGCCTCTCCCGCGGAGCCACCGGGACCCTCCCGCCGGGGCCAGATGTGGGGTTTAGGCCTCTGGCGAGGGGCTGCCCGGGGCGGCCTGTGTCCCCTCCCCCGCCGGGACACCCCCATATTACCCGCCCGGACCCCCTTTTCCAGCCCCCGGGCCCTCCCAGAACACCCCCAGGCCCCCTCGGGACCCCCCCAGACCCCCCTGCCAGCCTCTGGGGACATCCCTGCGTCTCCCTGCCTGTCCCCCCCCAGCAACCCCCGGGACACCCCCATATTTCATGTCCGGGTCCCGCCGAACGACCCCAGGCCCCTTCGTGACACCCCCAGACCCCCCTGCCCAGCCCCCAGCAGCCCCCAGGACACCCCCGGCGCCCCCTGCCCGTCCCCCCGGGACACCCCCATTTCCCACCCCCAGACCCCCCAGCGCCACCACGTCGGAGAGCGAGGACGAGAGCGAGCACAGCAGCGAGGCTGAGGAGGCTGAGGAGAACGAGGTGAGGCTGAAGGCTACAGCTAACGTGGGGGGGGGGGGTGCTCTTTGTCACACCTCGACCGCCCCCGCCCCCAACTCCCCAGGCCGAGGAGGAACGCACCAGTGCCGCTGGCAGCGAGAAGGAGGAAGCTGACGAGGAGGAGGAGGAGTATGACGAGGAGGAGGAGGAGGAGGAAGATGACAACCGAGCAGCCAAGAAGCCACGCCATGGCGGCTTCATCCTGGATGAGGCCGGTGAGCTGGGGGAGCCATGGGGGTTTTTGGGGGGGTTGCTCCTGCCCCCCCACCCCGTCCTCACGTACCTCCCTGACCCCCCCAGATGTGGATGACAAGTATGAGGGCGAGGACATCCTGGAGGAAGGTGAGGAGAGTCCCCACGCTGCTTTGGGGGCCCCCCTGGGGCTCTGTGGGGGGCCCTCCATCCAGGCCTTTGTGGCCCCCTCTCTGGCTCCCTTCCCCATCCTGGAGGCCGGAGGAAGAGGATGGAAGCGCAGCCCCGCAGTGGTGCAACTCTGGGGGGGCCAACCCCTGCCCTCCAGCTCTTACGCCCCCTGCCAGGCCCCTTGCCCCCTCCAAAACTCACCACTTGAGGGGGGGTGGGAGGGATGGCGCGTCTGTCTGTCTGTCCCTCCCTCCCGGTGTCCGTTCTCTCAGCACATCTCATCCGCGCTCGCCTGGGGGTTTTATTTTGCTTTTATTCCCCCCCACTGCCCTTCCTCCCCTCCCCGTGCCACTCTCTGAATTTTGATCCCTTCCCCTTTGTTCCCACTCACCCGCGGGTGGTTTTGCCGCTATTATTTGCCACCGATCCCGGTGCCGGGTGGCGCTTTGGGGGTGCCGTCGGCAGCTCTCGGTGCAGGTCCCAGAGCCCACCCCTGGGTTTCCCCGGCCCTGCCTGGGTCAGGCAGCCGGGCACCGCCGGGCGCGCTCGTGGCAGCGGAGGTGAGCTGTGCGGGGAAGCGTCCCCCCGGGGCAGACGTGGGGCGGGTCAAGGGGCTCGGGGAGCTGGAGGGTGTCCTTCGCCAGGGGCCTGGGCATTTCTTCCTCCCCCTCCCCTCGCCGCGACAGCGAGTGACTGGGGCCTTTCTCACTTCTGCAGCACGTGACGCCCTTGGAAGCTCCAGCAACCAGCAAGTGGGAGCAGCTCCTCATCGTCAGCTCCGCCCAACCGGCTGCAGCACGTGCACGTGGCCGCGGAGACAGAGCAGATCTGCCCCATCTGCCAGGACGCCGCACGTGACAGCGTTTATGTGATACCCTGTGGGCACCGGTTCTGCCTGGGCCGCATCCTGCAGTGGGTAGATGTGGAGGCAGAGTGCCCCTCTGCAGAGGACCGTTAGAGAAGTTGCGGTTTCCTCTTCTAGATGACGATGACCTAAGCTGTGGCAGTGGGAGAGGCCCAGAAGAGCGGGAGGGCGCCCTCCGCGGGGGTCCCGGCTGCCCCCCATCTGCTCCTGTCCCGGCAGAGCAGGAGCAGCCCCAGGAGGAGCCGGGGCAGGCGGCGGTGGCAGGTCCCTCTGCCCAGGGCCGCAGCTGCAGCCCCTCCGCTCCCGGCCGGGGCAGGGACCGCTCAACTGGGGGTTCCCGGCGCCCCCCGAATAGGAGGGTCCCCAGGACTCTCCCCAGCCCTCCAACAGGCCGTCCCGCCGACGGCACTAGCAGGGCTGCTGCAAGTCTTTATTCCATCAATAAATTACTGTTTCTCTGACCCCGTCTCTGGGTGCTGCTTTCTCCCCACTCTTCCAGTGCCTTTCCCTCTCCCCTGCGCCCCACTCTGGTGGCCCCGGCATGCTGGGGGGCACGGCCAGGCACCCCCGGAGCCCCCGGAGCCCCCGGAGCCCCAGGCCCATGTCTGTGGTGCCTCCTCCTGCAGAGAACCCTGCTCCAGCCGCCCACCCACTACGCAGCAGGTGCCGAGAGCAGAGCGGGCACGAGGGGAAGCTGGTTTTGCTGCAGGTCTGATGGGGACCTGAAAATTGCTGGAAAAATCAAAAATATGTATGTCATGGCTTACATGGGTTACTGTATGTTCTCGTCTCTCCAGTCTGAAAGCAGCAGACACGAGACAGTTTGCAAGAACTCGGCAAGGACCTGGCACAAGTTCCCATTTCCTCCATAGAGAGCCCTCATTCAGTGAACGTACCTGTTTGATCACAATTTACACTCAAAAAATACACCCCACCTTCGAACGCTGTGGGCCTGCAAAGCTCCCCTGTCCCGGTGCCGTTTCTCCTAAGCGCACAGACATGCAGATGGGTCCGCAGTTGAGGCGGGACCGTTCCCCTCTTACAAGGCAGCTTTAAATGAGAACAGTGTGCAGAATGAGGCTGTTGGTGCTGCTCTGGAGGGGAGAAATCTTTTCCGCTAGCTCCGTGATGCACGAAATACTGCAAGTTTGCAGAGAGACGTTCCTTTCCCTTGTGCACAAAAACGCTCCCAGGACCTCCAAACAGCATGAGTAAATGGGCCTGGCTACCCTCTTACAGAGCAAGTCCAGACCCACTCCTTGGCCAGCTGTGATGGTTTGACTCTGGCTAAATGCCAGGTATCCACCAAGTTGCTCTATCACTTCCCCCCCCCTTCCCTTTGTTTTCTCAACAGGGCAAAGAGGGGAAAGAAGATAAATGAACCCTTGTGGGTGAAACAAAAGCAGTTTTAATATAAGCAAAGCGAAGCAAAGGTCCGCGCGCGGAAGCAAAAGCAAACAGATTTATTCTCTCCTTGCCACGGAGAGGCGCTGTGGGGCCTTCTCAGGAAGCGGGGCTCCCATACGCGGAGTGGGTGCCTCGGAGGAACAAGGGTGACCCCCCCTTCCTCCCTTCTCCCAGCTTTATGCTGAGCAGACGTCACAGGGTCTGGAATATCCCTTTGGTCGGTTTGGGTCAGCTGTCCTGGCTGTGTCCCCTCCCGAGATCTCACCCACCCCGTCCCACTGGGGGAAATATCAGAAAGAGCCTTGGTGCTGTGTAAGCCCTGCTCAGCAGCAGCCACCACACCAGGGTGCTGCCAACACCCTGCAGCTCCCAGCACAAACCACAGCACCGTGAGGCTGCTGTAGGGGAAAACCGATTCCAGCTCAGCCAGAGCCAATACAGTCTCCACCCCTTATTCCATACCATTTACGTTATGCCCAGGTCCCACATAATATTCATTTATCCGTTCCATAAGCTTTCTTCACTCCTTCAGATGTTCAGTGACTTGGCTTCCATCTGTCAAGATAGATGCTCAGGACAGAAGTATGCTTGACCGTTGGACTCCAGCACCGGCTAGGTTTGGGTCGTCATTGCACGTATCTGGTTCACTCGTCATCGTTCCTACTTCCTCCATCACTTCCTGCAACATACAACTCACCCCACAGATTACTTTCCCCCCAAGGTTAAATGTCCTTGAGGCACACACTGAGTAGTCCCATCCTCCCGCATTACCCACCAAGTACATCCAGTCCCTGAGCAAAGACAATCCCGCGAGTGGGCTTGCCTTTTCCCAAGGGAGGAGCGATCCACACTGCCTTCCCCAGCCACCTCCCTGTGTGTGCTACGGGGACCTTATCTCCTCCCACAGGATGAAGGGGGTTTCTTTGGGCAGGACCAGGACGGGTAACAGATCCTCTGCTGTTCATTAGCCAAGTGGCTTCTGCTAAATTTATATCCCAGTGCTTCCATCCCCCATTGTCCAATGCTCTCAACATAGTCTTCAACAGTCCATTAGATCTTTCAATCTTTCCAGACGCTTGTGGGTAATAAGGGATGTGACACACCCACTCAATGCCGTGTTTCTTTGCCCAGGAGTTTATAAGATTATTTCGAAAATGGGTCCCGTTGTCTGACTCGATTCTTTCAGGAGTACCATGTCGCCATAAAATTTGCCTTTCAAGACCCAAGATGGTATTTCGGGCAGTGGCATGATTTGCAGGGTACGTTTCTAGCCAACCCGTAGTTGCTTCTACCATGGTGAGTCTGTAGCGCTTGCCTTGGCGTGTTCGTGGCAGTGGTCCAATAGAGTCAATCTGCCAGGCCTCACCGTATTGAAAACTCAGCCATCGCCCTCTGTTCCAGGGAGACTTTACTCGTGTGGCTCGCTTGATTGCAGCACATGTGTCACATTCGTGAGTGACCTGTGAGATGGCCTCCATGGTCAGGTCCACCCCTCGATCACTAGCCCATCTGTACGTTGCATCTCTGCCGAGATGCCCTGATGTTTCATGGGCCCATCGAGCTACAAACAGCTCACCCTTACGCTCCCAGTCCAGGTCCAGCCGAGCTACTTCAATTTTGGCAGCTTTGTCTGCTTGCTCATTGTTTTGATGTTCTTCAGCGGCACGCCTTTTGGGCACATGAGCATCTACAGGAGGTACCTTTAGAGCCACGTTTTCCACTCGGGCAGCGATGTCCTGCCACAGTGCAGCAGCCCAGATGGGTTTACCTCTGCGCTGCCAATTGGTCTTCTTCCACTCCTGTAGCCACCCCCACAGGGCGTTAGCCACCATCCAGGAGTCCGTGTAGAGATATAATACTGGCCACTTTTCCCGTTCAGCAATCTTTAGGGCAAGTTGGATCGCTTTTACTTCTGCGAACTGACTTGACTCTCCTTCTCCTTCAGTGGCCTCAACGACTTGTCTTGTGGGACTCCACACAGCAGCTTTCCCCTTCCGATGGCTTCCTACCACACGACAGGATCCATCAGTAAAGAGAGCATAACGCCTCTCATCTCTGGTAACTCGTTATATGGCGGTGCCTCTTGGGCACGAGCCACCTCCTCAGGCCGCCCTCCAAAATCTCTACCTTCTGGCCAGTCCACGATCTCTTCCAGGATCCCTGGATGGCTGGGTTTCCCCAGTCGAGCCCGTTGCGTGATTAACGCGACCCATTTACTCCAGGCAGCCCTGGTTGCATGGTGTGTGGAAGGGATGTTTCCTGTGAACACCCAATGGAATACAGGCAGCCGTGGTGCCAAGAGGAGCTGTGCTTCTGTACCAACAACTTCTGAAGCAGCTCGAATCCCCTCATATGCTGCCAGTATCTCCTTTTCAGTCGGAGTGTAGTGGGCTTCTGATCCTCGATATCCCCGGCTCCAAAATCCTAATGGTCGACCTCGAGTTTCACCTGGTATCTTCTGCCAGAGGCTCCATGTGAGTCCGTGCTCCCCAGTTGATGTGTAAAGTATATTTTGCACAGCTGGTCCTGTCCGAACAGGCCCAAGAGCTACCGCCCGAGCTATCTCCTGTTTGATGTGCTCAAAGGCTTGTTGCTGCTCAGGACCCCACTGAAAATTGTTCTTCTTGCGGGTCACTTGATAGAGAGGGCTCACAAGCTGACTGTAACCTGGAATATGCATCCTCCAAAATCCCACAAGTCCTAGGAAAGCTTGTGTTTCCTTCTTGTTGGTCGGTGGAGACATAGTTGCTATCTTGTTGACAACATCCAATGGCACATGACGGCGTCCCTCTTGCCATTTTATTCCCAAGAACTGAATTTCTCGTGCTGGTCCCTTGACCTTGCTTTTCTTTATGGCAAACCCAGCTCTCAGAAGAATCTCAATTACTCTTTGTCCTTTCTTGAACACTTCTTCTGCCTCATTGCCCCACACAATGATGTCATCAATGTATTGTAGATGTTCAGGGGCATCACCCTTTTCCAGTGCAGTTTGAATCAGTCCATGACAAATAGTGGGGCTGTGCTGCCACCCCTGGGGCAGTCGATTCCAGGTATACTGGACACCCCTCCACGTGAAAGCAAACTGTGGCCTGCACTCTTCTGCCAAAGGAATTGAAAAGAATGCATTGGCAATGTCAATTGTGGCGTACCACTTGGCTGCCTTTGACTCCAGTTCATACTGGAGCTCTAACATATCTGGTACAGCAGCACTCAGCGGTGGCGTCACTTCCTTCAGGCCACGATAGTCTACTGTTAACCTCCACCCTCCGTCAGACTTTCGCACTGGCCATATTGGGCTATTAAAAGGCGAATGTGTCTTACTGATGACACCTTGGTTCTCCAGTTGACGAATCAATTCTTGGATGGGAGCCAGAGAGTCTCGGTTTGTACGATACTGCCGTCGGTGCACGGTCCTCATAGCAATTGGCACCTGTTGTTCTTCAACTTGCAACAGTCCCACAACAAAAGGATCTTCTGAGAGGCCAGGCAGATTAGATAACTGTTTTACCTTTTCTGTATTCACACTGGCCACACCAAAAGCCCATCGGTATCCTTTTGGGTCTTTGAAGTATCCCCTCTTGAGATAGTCAATGCCCAAGATGCAAGGGGCTTCTGGGCCAGTTACAATGGGATGTTTTTCCCACTTGTCCCCAGTCAAGCTAACCTCGGCCTCCAATACTGATAGTTCTTGACAGCCCCCTGTCACTCCTGAGATCCAGATAGTTTCTGCCCCTCTATAACTTGACGGCATTAGTGTCCACTGTGCCCCGGTGTCAATTAAAGCCTGGTACTTCTGTGGATTTGATGTGCCAGGCCATCGAATCCACACTGTCCAATACACCCGATCATCCCTTTCCTCCTCCTGGCTGGAGGCAGGGGCCCTCTATTCCCGTTCTTGGTTGGAGTATTCACTGTCTGACTCTTGCCGTGGCAGGCCAGGCCGGAGGTTCCTTCTTCAGGGTCAAGGGAGGTGATCTCAGTCTTTCTGTATCTGGGAGATCGCTGGTTACTTCCTTGTGGTTTTACACCAGCTACATTAACAACCTTCTTGGATGTCTTCTTCTTGGCAGGGGTCTTTCCTCGCAATTCATGGACACGTGCTTCCAACTTAAAGGTGGGCTGACCATCCCACTTCCTCATGTCCTCCCCCTGGTCGTGCAGGAAGAAACAGAGTTCGCCACGTGTCATGCGCCTTGGTTTCCCTTTCCCCCTGACTGGGACAGAAGAGAAATGATTTCTTGGGGAGCTCCTAACATCCAGGACACTCGCCCGTAGAGATGAGGAGGTACCAAGACTCTCTTCAAAGTCCTGAAGCCAGGAAGAGACTGCCTCCGCAGTTGGCGTAGATCTTAGTCCTTCTCCTGCATCCATTTCTGGGTAGTACATCGCGGCCAAGCCGGCAGAATACGAGGATGGCGCACCTTTAATCACCTTCCTCCACATGGCCCGTGTGCATGGGACATCCTCTGGATTTTTAGGGGCTTCATCATTATCTGGATCACCATAGATGACTTCCATCACTGCTAATTCTCTCAGGTACTGGACACCTTCATCTGCAGTAGCCCACTTCCCTGGGGTGTGGTCCATAAGATCTTCCTTGAAAGGATACCTTGCTTTAACACTTGAAAGGAGCCGTCTCCACAGACTGCAAATTGCTGTCTCTTTTCCAATTCCCCTTTCAATTCCTCGATTTCTAGCAAGGGAACCCAGCTGTTGGGCTTCCTTACCTTCCAGCTGTTGAGCATCTGCCCCGTTATCCCAGCATCGCAGCAGCCAGGCAGCGATCCGCTCACCCGGCTGGCGGCAGTAGTCTTGCCGCAGATCTCGCAGTTCTGATGACGTCAGGGACCGGGTAGTTTCTGCCTCCTGTTTCAGTTCTGTTATTCCCTCTTCTGATACCTTTGCTGAAGGACCAGCTTCTTCCTCCTCTTTCTCCTCCCTTATTAATCGAGGGTATGGGCCTGTTGTTCTCCTTGTCCATTGTTTCTTTTTTACTACTGGGGCAATCTCTGTTGTTGTTATTGTTTGGGTTCCCATGTCAACCACAGCCCTTTGAGAGTGCTGAACTGCAGCTCGGTAAGCACAGGCCAGGCCCCAGTAAAGTGCTAGAAGTTGCTGATTCTCATTGGGATAGGCAAGGCACCCCTCTATCAGGTGGTGTGTCAGTTTTGTGGGGTTGCTTGCCTGTTCAGGGGTGAGATCCCAGGCTACAGGAGGTGATAACCGTCCTAGGAATCTGCCCAACTCCTTCCACTCTCCCTGCCACCCAGGAACAGGCCGCCTCAGAGCACATTTTGGCACCGATTCACTCAAAATTTGCGTTCTCTTACACCAAGAGCATACCGAGCTCCACACAACCCACAACAGGCGAACAGCATTAACAAAGAGTATCAGTGAACTAACATAAGGATGACTAAGTACCTCGGGAGCCTGCAAAATAAAACCGCTCATGATGTTCCCGATTCCTTGCAGTATGTTCCCGAGCTTAACAAAATAAAGATAAGCAGCGCAATAAACAAGCCCGTGACCAGCACAAGAGCTTGTTGCATAATAACTACTATAGCTACAGCACATTTAGTATAAAACTGCCGTTGTTTGGCCCTAAGCTGGGCGCCAGAATAGACTGAGATGTTTTGACTCTGGCTAAATGTCAGCTATCCACGAAGACGCTCTATCACTTCCCCCCCCCCCCCCCATTTGTTTTCTCAACAGGGTAAAGATGGGAAAGAAGATAAACTAACCCTTGTGGGTGAAACAAAAGCAGTTTTAATATAAGCAAAGCGAACAAAAGTCTGCGTGTGGAAGCAAAAGCAAACAGATTTATTCTCTACTTCCCATGGACAGGCGATGCCGGGCCTTGTCAGGGAGCGGGACTCCCATACGCGGAGTGGGTGCCTCGGAGGAACAAGGGTGACCCCACCCCCTTCCTCCTTTCTCCCAGCTTTATACTGAGCAGATGTCACAGGGTCTGGAATATCCCTTTGGTCAGTCGGGGTCAGCTGTCCTGGCTGTGTCCCCTCCCAAGATCTCGCCCACCCCGTCCCACTGGGGGAAATATCAGAAAGAGCCTTGGTGCTGTGTAAGCCCTGCTCAGCAGCAGCCACCACACCAGGGTGCTGCCAACACCCTGCAGCTCCCAGCACAAACCACAGCACCGTGGGGCTGCTGTAGGGGAAAACCGATTCCAGTTCAGCCTGACCCAATACAGCTTGTCTTCTCCCTAGTGCTTGGATGCTCTTGCTGCTTTCAGAGTCTTTCACGCAGCGTGCCCTTCTGCCCGCTGAACACCTTATCGCATCATTGCTACGAGCCTGGCAGACAGCTCCCATTGAATCCCATCGACCCTCCCTATCCCAGCTCTCGGAGATGCCCACTGTATCAGGGTGCTCCTTGAAGGCACCGCGCAACTTCTTCCTCAGGCTTCAGGGATGGGCGTGCAGCACCTGTAAGTTTTGCCCTTTGTCCTGGTTTTGACCGGGATGGAGTTAACCTTCATTGGAGTATTTCCCACCAGCGATGCCGTGCCCAGGGGGCACAGCCGGCCGGGATCTCTCTGCAGCCGCAGGTTTCGGGTTTGGGTGCGGTCGGGTGCTGCTGGGGAAGAGGCGGTCGCTGCGCTCCGTAAGACACCGCTGCATTTTACCTGTTTCTTTTGGCCTCACTATTGTTAGGGTTGTTCTCTTGTCATATTTAAGAAACTCTTTCTTTTTACTCAAGCTCCAAAATTTCTTCTTTGTATCCCTCCCCGATTTCTGCGGGGAGCGGGGAGGTGAACGGCTGCCAGGTGGTGTCTGGCTGCTGGCTGAGTTCAAACCTCAACAAAGAGGAAAACAGGGCATTAGAAAGCCTCCACCTGACACAACAGTAGCTTTAACTCATTTAAACCAGACACAGAAAGTGCTTCTATGAACTTCTGACCCGAGGCTTTATGAACAATACTCACTTTAGACAACTATGATTAACTGGAAGAAATCACACTAGATAACAGGAATGGCACTTGAAAGAGGGTGGGGAGGGGATTTTGTCAGCCAGGACTCCATCAGCAAGCACTTGGATCTTTAAGGGAACCCCTTTCTGTAACACTGGATGGAGATTTTTAATTATAAAGCCATTCACTCCATGCAGGAGGAGACGATTCACCGTAGACTGGCACACGGCTATTCACGCCGCCCCTGTTTTTATTTTAAAACAAGTGCCACTGGGGGGCAACAGGGACCCATAAATACAATATTGAATGTGGGTGGAGCATGGGTGGCCACCAGCCCAAGAGGTCAACATTGAGTTGGGGGCACCAGGATGTCCCCAAAATTGGGGTTGGGGACCCCCTCAGATTTTGGGGACACAGTGGCTGTGACATGGTGCATTGGCCTTACGCAGGCCTCGGCGGGAGAGATGATCACACAGACGGCCAATGTGATCGAGCAATGCCCCTTGATTAAAGGGTACACAGCAATTTATCGACCACCATACAGTACACACGCAGGTACTTGATTGCTCATAGGCTACAGCTACTTGTCCACGCGCCCTTTTGCCCTCTATGATTGGTCCCGGCGTGGTGTCCACGCGCCGCTCTCCTGCCAGGCAAACACCTTGTTTCCCACAGTCCAGCTTCCTTATCTCTTTGCTGCACACGGAGTTTCTCAGCCCCTTGCCTTGCAGGTGTTCTTCACTACAGCCACAGCCTGTTGTTACAGCGAGGCCACTCGGTCTGGATCGCTCATAATATGTCCGTTGTTTTCCAGCCATTCCATAATTCCCCCTTTCTGTTTTTGAGCAATCCAGACCCCTTTTATTGCTCGGTCCATCGTTCTCATAAAACACTTCCACACAAAGTTTAACATCATTAAGAAGATTATAATGACAATTAAAACCATGTAAATTAATTCCATGTAAAAAAAATCTACTAACCATCCAGTAATTGGTAAACTTTTAGCCTAATTATTATTAAATATTCTTTCTTCTTCAAGAAGTAAACCCATCGTATAAGCGTCACTACAAAACCAACTGTCATTTACCGGGACTGCTGAAGGGGTCACGTTTTGCCGTTCCAGTCAGACTGTCTGATTACACCAACCATGATGGCCAGTCAGATCGGCTTTTCGTCCACCAGAGTGTGTCCGTCCCCCGTGCTGATCTTGCATGCTGTTCCCAGCTGCTGGGGGAAGAGAGCTCTCAGCTCTAACTCCAACCAAACAGGGCTGGGATGGGTCGGCAGCAGTTGCTAAGCCCAGGCAAAATGCCTGCTGTTCCTGATTGATTTTTCCCTGCCACCTTGGCACAGCTCAGCAGTTTCTTATCTATCTTACGAGGCCTGTTCTTCATCAAAGCTTAGCTGTTTGTCAGAGGCTGTGTAAGGCCGGTGCCTTCCAGCCCTCCCCTTTCTTTGTTTTGCTGCGGCACCTGCAAGACTTGTTTAAGCGCTTTATCAATTGAGGTTTACACAAACTTCAAAAAACACTGCATATTTAAAATATTTCCCCAGAAGGCTAAAACAATACAGCAGTTACAATTACTAGTTAAAAAGATTAGGCTAATTTCACTGCCCATAATTAAGGGATATGACTAAATATTGCAAAAATAAACAGTAAGGAAAACATGGAGTAGCACACTTACTTAATGGGGTACTAACATTCAGATCCGCAATCGCTGGGGAACCCTGGATGCAGCGAGGATTCAGAGTGCCCTTCCTCACAAACAGGAGATCCTACGCGATGCATCCATCCGTAGGTGAGGCATCCAACGTCGCTGCAAGCAGGTCCGGCCTCTGAATCAACGGGCCAAAATAACTGGCACTTTTCTTTGAGCGGGAATATCTGATTCCATCCGATTCCATCCTCCTGTTGGGTTCCACCCAGAGCCTGGCCAGTACTACAGGGGGAAAACCAAGGGAGTTTCTAAATAAGGTTAAACACTTGAGCTCTTAATTCTTAATATTGCTAAACAGAGGGAGTTGAACACACACATTCTTACAGTATTTCATCCTAATTAGTAACTACATTTCGTCTAAAGTCCATCTTTCAGTAGTGACTAGTAAGCCTAGATATCTCATTAAGGAGTTGCAATTACTGTTAGCATTTTCTCTTGGCAGCTGTAGTGTAGTTTGTCCTGTTGCAGTAGCAAACATTACCCAGACATTCTGCTTAAATTATCAGTTGAAGAGACCGCAAACTGTCGGCACAGGCGCACCCACAGCACCCACAGCTGTATCCTGAGTGCTGGCTGCCTCTCACCCTCAGGTGTGGTTGCACACACCCTGCCGGTAATCCCCAGGGACTGTGACCTGTGCAGACACCAGCATCACCTCTTCCCCAGGTTATTAAAGGAAATGGTCCTTCCCAGTTACCCCTTTCTAGGCTTTTGTTAACACTTGAGCTTTGCTCTGGACTTCTTGTGATCTGGTATCTGCGATGAGAAGTGACACAATATTGGTGGCACCTGTGAGACAGGGGAATGTAAAAGTTCATGCCATACAATGCCTTATTTAGCCTTTTGTGAGGTGTAGATTGATACCCTCCATCTCCCCTTTTTTGTTGCTGTAACAGACGCTTTAGCTTGCCAGGCGTACGCTCCACAGTGGCCTGTCCAGTCAGTGAGTGGGGAATGCCAGTCGGATCCCTGCATGGCAGGATGCAAACAGTGCTCCAGAAAAGGTGTTAACAGACACATGTACATCTTTAACATTGGAAATGCAGCTAAGTGAGTGACAACAGATTGCTGTCATTAGAGGAGGTGAGTCCCCAAGGGTCGACACCACTTCCCTGTCGAAGAGATGGAGTCTGTCTGGTATTCAGGGCAAGATGATAAAGAAAACTGGTTTTGTACTGCCCTGGCATTCTGGTGGAAAAAATGCATGTGAAAGCTTGAAGACACTTGTATTAGCCGCTGTAACATGTGCATAGTAACCATAACTGTGACACACACGGGTTCCTGACCAGCAAGTAATAGTAGGCGCTGCCGACCTTTCATGATCAGTTTGGCAAACATTTCTGGACAAGTGGTGATTTTCTTGTGCAGTTGGTGTGACAAAAAAGGTCCATTCAATAATAACAAGAGGTTTGCTAAGTGTTTCATCCCACTGAAACAGCAGAGCATATGGCTGCCCTGGAGCCAAGACCTCTCCCCCTTTTTGTTTTTTGCCAAAGCGCTTTCAAGGTTTGGTGTGCTCTTTCTATGATGGCTTGTCCCGTGGGGGAATGCAGTGTACCTGTGATGCTGGTCTGTTTGAGATGGCGATAGATATGCAGTGAAGATCTTCTTTCGCTCTCTCTCTAAGTCCTCTGGGTGATGTCAGTGAAGGATCTCTTCAGAAAACATCAAACAAGCTATGCAGATCATCATTAGTGAGGCCCACAACGGCCGTATCCAATTTATGGCTCCCAACAGTTTCTGTAAATCTTTTAAAGTCTTAACATCAGTTTCGAGTTTAACCTGCTGCAGGACAATGGTCTGTTCACAAATTCTCCAGCCCAGGTACTGCCCGGTGATGATCTCTGTACCTTTTCAGGTGCTGTTTGCCACCCCATTGGAGACAGTGAGCCTTTGGTTAAAGCGAGAGCCTTTTCCATGATCTCCCGTGTTTCTGGGCCATAGGGATGTCAGCCATACAATGATACAGAGCAGCCTGGGGGACCTGGTGGGACTTTTTATGTCTTATGGTAAAACAGCCCACTGGTACCATTTTACAGGTTCACTAACATTAAGAATGGGAATAGAAAAGGCCAATTTAGGTGCATCATCTGGATGCAAGGGAAGGGTAAAAAGAAAGCAATCCTTTAGATCAGTTATTACAAGGTGCCAGTTTCAGGTAATCATTGTGGGGAGGGCATTCATGGTGGTAACGCACCCTCATCCTCCATGGCATCATTAATGTGTCAGAGATCATGTAAAAGTCACCATTTACCACTTTTCTTTAAAATAACAACTTAATTGTCTCTGAATTAAATCATTCAGGTGGCACAACTTTTCCCTTGGCAGGGGCCACTGACCCACCCACACAGGGGATTCTGTTTCCCAGGTGAGTTTCAGGGGGGGTTTCAGGGGGGGTTGTGCTGCAGTGGTGATTAAGACAAATTTGATCCAATCTGAGTTCCCCATCGAGCCATACAGTCACGACCCCAAAATGTAATAGGGGTCTCCACTATAAATGGATGAAATATTTGCTACCCGGTTTTCTGGGCGGGCCCCTTACATGAACGAGATCCTTGCTGTGAATTGCTACAGCATGACACCAGCCCTGAAAAGCCTCTGAGTTACCCGAGCTAACAGGCAATCTGCTCGCGGATATTACGGTCACATCCGCACCAGTATCTAAAATGCAGTAAAATAAGCAAGCTGAGCAATTTTTTTAACCTTTTGTCACTGAACTTGGGGGTACAAGGGTCCAGGGCATAATTCTGATTTCCCCTGCAGAATCAACGTCTGTGACCCCGGGTAAAACAAACAACCCCTGTCAGGTTGTAGATGATCTTTTGACAACATTTCCGTCAGGCAGATGGTACAGAGGCGCCCTCTCCCCGCAGAGCATGCGCCTAAATGCAAGACAACAATGACCACAGAATTGCTGCCTCCCGCTGGAGGAGGTATTTCACACGTAACAGTTAACACCCTGAGCCCAGACAGAGAGCAGCGCTGACGACCCAGCGGGCGGGCACTGGGACCCTCCGCACCAAGGGATCTCAGCTGCAGTTTCGTTCCTCCCCGGGCGCTTCCCCGCGGGTCAGAGAACTCCGCACTGCGCAGCTGCAGCTGGGCCGCGTCTCACACACGCGTGAAACAGTCACAACCCACACAAAGGGGCCCCTTACGCTTCCTACGGACACAGCGTAAAATGACAAAGATTTCAAACACGGAAACACCATTAAGAGCATATAAAGCCGGTGCTGCTCGACAGCGTCAGCGCCTTCTCTGTGACAGAACTGCCGCTTTTGGCGGGGGGCGGGAGGGGCGGTGCGGGCCGAGGGCGCAGTGCCGGGCTGGGCCGCAGGCGGTCACTCCGTGGCAGGGGGGGCTCGGGGAGGCCCCGGGCTGCCGCCGCCAACCCCGCACCTGCAGGGGGGGGCGCGAACGCTGAGCACAGAGATCCACACGCTCGGTTTTCCAGATAGAGCTCTGTGCCGGCGTGAATGCCCTTTTTAAAAGTGCCAGCCAATGCCGCGGGGCCAACTGACATCCCTGAGCGACTGCCTCCAGTACAGCTCTTGTAAGAGAGTTTTGCAGCCCGTCCTCATCAACGCTTTTCTGTAGTTCTCTAATAACAGAAAAATGCAGTCCTTCCCAACGTGGCCGATGTCCCGGCTCACAGCTTACAGGAGCAACAACCTTTCTCACCATGTCCATATCCCCTTGCACCAAGGTTTCTCGCCTCACTTTTACCCGCACATCATCCCCAGCTAAGGGAGGACACAGGCCAGATCCTTTTTCAGGATTTACAGCGTCAGGGTCTAGAAGATTATCACAGTCAAAGGACCCAGCATATAAATCTTGCTCCCGGGGTTCAGAATATGCATCCTCGCCCTCTGTGTTCTCATTCTCTGTGTTAACAGCCTGGCCCCGTGTTCATTATTTTGTCGTTTTATAATCTAAAGAAAAAGTTCTCCATGCGCTCACTCAGTGAGCTTTTTAAGATTGCTAAGAGCTGTTCCTTCACCTCTCAGAGAGAGGATACTTCACAGCAGTTTTAGTGCCGCGTCTGCTTCCATACCTGCAGGATTTCCACGCTCCGGTGCCTCGTCCCGTGCTCTCCTGCTTCCTCACCTGCGAGCTCCCGGTAGCGCCTTCAGTGATGCTTTGGAGTCTTCCGCATTTAAGCGATTTTCCGCATTTAATCAGTCTGCATTTAAGCGATTTTCAGAGACATCACGTTGGGGTCACCAGTTGCTGCAGGAAGCCCTATTTTTGCAGGACGAGGCTGAGAGACAAGACACACACCAATATGGTTAACAGTCAAGCTCCAACATTTCTTAGAAAAGCAAGCCCTTATCTGCTCTTATGCAATCTGAAACTAACAGCAAATCCGTGTGTTGCTCTGGCGCATTTCAAAAACTAGTATCTCTCAGCACTTTCAACAAGGACTGATAGCCGCGCGAAGCCAGTAGATAAATTTCTGCTGTGTTATTTTAGAGAATCCCTTCTTACCTATTTCTTCCCTAACAAGCACACAATTTTTGCTTTTAGCCGTCGTTAATCTAGATGCCGTTAGTCTTCTAACACAAGTGCGTCATTAATTTAGATATCGTTAATCTTCTAACACAAAGGCTGATGACGCTTTTACATTGTCAGTGATGCAGAAGGTTCACGACCCGGCATACGCACCCACACGGTTGCCAGTTCTTTTAAGAGAAAATGCTAACAGTAATTGCAACTCCTTAATGAAATATATAGGCTTACTAGCCAAGAGTGAAAGATGCAGCTTACACAGAATGTAGTTATTAATGAGGATGAAATACTGTAAGAATGTGTGTTCAACTCCCTCTGTTTAGCAATACTAAGAATTAAGAGCTCAAGTGTTTCACCTTATTAGAAACTCCCTTGGTTTTCCCCCTGGAGTGCTGGCCAGGCTCTGGGTGGAACCCAACAGGAGGATGGAATCAGATGTTCCCGCTCAAAGCAAATTTCCAGTTATTTTGGCCCGTTGATTCAGAGGCCGGACCTGCTTGCAGCGACGTTGGATGCCTCACCTACGGATGGACGCATCGTGTAGGATCTCCTGTTTGTGAGGAAGGGCACTCTGAATCCTCGCTGCATCCAGGGTTCCCCAGCGATTGCGGATCTGAATGTTAGTACCCCATTAAGTAAGTGTGCTACTCCGTGTTTTCCTTACTGTTTATTTTTGCAATATTTAGTCATATCCCTTAATTATGGGTAGTGAAATTAGCCTACTCTTTTTAACTAGTAATTGTAACTGCTGTATTGTTTTAGCCTTCTGTGGAAATATTTTAAGTATGCTGCGGTTTTTGAAGTTTGTCTAAACCTCAATTGATAAAGCGCTTAAACAAGTCTTGCAGGTGTAGCTGCAAAACAAAGAAAAGGGAGATCTGGGAGGCACCGGCCTTACACAGCCTCTGACAAACAGCTAAGCTTTAATGAAGAACAGGCCTCGTAAGATAGATAAGAAACTGCTGAGCTGTGCCAAGGTGGCAGGGAAAAATCAATCAGGACAGCAGGCATTTTGCCTGGGCTTAGCAACTGCTGCCGACCCATCCCAGCCCTGTTTGATTGGAGTTAGAGCTGAGAGCTCTCTTCCCCCAGCAGCTGGGAACAGCATGCAAGATCAGCGCTGGGGACGGACACAGTCTGGTGGACGAAAACCGATCTGACTGGCCATCATGGTTGGTGTAATCAGACAGTCTGACTGGAACGGCAAAACGTGACCCCTTCAGCAGTCCCGGTAAATGACAGTTGGTTTTGTAGTGACGCTTATACGATGGGTTTACTTCTTGAAGAAGGAAGAATATTTAATAATAATTAGGCTAAAAGTTTACCAATTACTGGATGGTTAGAAGATTTGTTTTTACATGGAATAACAGTATAAATCATCATTATAATCCTTTTAATGATGTTAAACTGTTTGTGGAAGTGTTTTATGAGAACGATGGACCGAGCAATAAAAGGGGTCTGGACTGCTCAAAAACAAAAAGGGGGAATTATGGAATGGCTGGAAAACAACGGACATATTATGAGCGATCCAGACCGAGTGGCCTCGCTGTAACAACAGGCTGTGGCTGTAGTGAAGAACACCTGCAAGGCAAGGGGCTGAGAAACTCCGTGTGCAGCAAAGAGATAAGGAAGCTGGACTGTGGGAAACAAGGTGTTTGCCTGGCAGGAGAGCGGCGCGTGGACACCACACCGGGACCAATCACAGAGGGCAAAAGGGCGCGTGGACAAGTAGCTGTAGCCTATGAGCAATCAAGTACCTGCGTGTGTACTGTATGGTGGTCTATAAATTGCTGTGTATCCTTTAATCAAGGGGCATTGCTCGATCACATTGGTCGTATCAGTTATGTCCGGAACTTCCGTGTCAGCACCGCTGTTTTGAGTCTGACAACATGACAAACGCATCTCTCTGAGCACTACCTAGAGAAGTATTTTCACCCAGATAAAGTACAGGAGTTCATCAGAGCAGAAGTCATCAGAAGGCAAGCCTTCATGTGAAACAACAATGAAAAGCCTTTATTAGGCTAACCAGCTGTTACACTACTGGTGGAAGGGTTTGCAGAGTAAGAGATGAAAATGGCTACTGACGTGCCAGACTGCCTCTACCCGAAAACAGGGGAATTCCCAAGAATGCATTTCTCCCTAGCACTTAAAAATGTGCTCTCATGATGTCATTTTTAAACTCTAATGTTCTAATCAACACCACTTGCAACAAATAAATCATCTATGGAGCTGGCACTGAAAGCGCCGCCTCGAAACATCCTGATTAAGAGACGACTATTATTTCTGGATTTTCAGCTTCCACTAGGATGATCAATGATCTCATCTCCAACTAGCATATCATCATTTCTCGAATCAGCTAGTTCCCTAGGCTGAACCGTTCATTTGCGTTATTATCATACAGTGCTGTGCTCCGAACGAGCACATATATGGCTCTGACAGAATCAGTCACTGAAATCTAACAAACTTCCAATCATTCGCCTGATTATACAGACCGCCTGACGCCTGAATGTCTTATTTTCCCTGCTTGCCCCTCCAGCGTGTGACTGCGAAAGCAAAAGCAATGCTGGAGACCACGTGATGATGAACCAAACTGAGCCTGGCCTGAGCACCGGGCCAGGGGACCGACCCGAGCTGACAGCACAGCCCGGAGAGGTCCCAACCCCTGGTGACAGAGTCAAAGCAGCCGACTTGCAGACAGGTAGGGCACGAGCTCCACCGTAACAATCCCGTTTTGTGAACTCAGCCAGGGAGACAGGGAACTCCATCCGCCCTCCGAAGGCTCCACGCCGTAACGCTGCACGGCAGCCCAAGAATTCATTGCACTCCGAGGTGTAACCAGAGTAACTCCCCCACACCAGCGCTGCAACACAGAACGGCAAGGCAAGGGCAAGGATTAAAAGTTGCTTAAATGCTTTCTCTAAAAGGCTACGTTTGCAGAGTGTTGAAGACATCCCAGTAGACAGACAGACATCAGCTGTGAGGCCAAATGATGTCAGCCAGAGTTACACGAGTCTGTTTTGAAGACATCGCACCGTGGCATTACTAAAACTGCCAAGTGCATGCTGCAGCACTGAACTCAGGCAAGTTCTGAGTTCAAGAAGCAAAGCACTTCCTTAAAACTATTCATCTAAGACCAGCTCAGAGTCCCACTTTTGGTTTTAGATTTTTCTGTATTTAGCCTGATAAGCAGGATCGCACATTCTCCAAGTGTTCTGAGTCAAGATGTTACAGGACAGGAACGAGTACTCAAGAAACCAGAGTTTTGGAGCTTGCAGTTCTCCTACAGTATTGTGAGAACATCTGTTATAAGAGACAGGTCAGGAAGTTCAGATCAAATTAAAAGGAGGCAACTTTAAATGCATCATTCTCAGGTACAGGCTTTTTGAAAGGAATTCTGTCTTTGGAGGACACGCCTTGATATTAAGCACCGAAGAGGACACACACACATCCCCTCTCCCTTTTTAAAATAGCTCCCAACCAGCCATTTTGCCTTCTCAGCACCTTAAAAAGAGTCCATCCTATCATTTTTTTTGCTACTGATATTTAAAATCCTGTTCACTTTAAGCTTCTATTAGCATTGCTTCTATCGTTAGATTTCCATCATGAAAAGTAGCTGTAAAAAGTTAGCGTACTTGGACAAATCGGAACAACGAGGCCATTTTCACTTTGTGCTTTCCAAGATCATTGCAACGTGTAGTCAGGGCTCCTGCATAAAGTTATAGAAACCCAGTCCTGTATGTCCACATGTAAGAATTCCAGACATCCCATTTAGGCAGAATATACTGGTCTACTCTTATCTTTTACTGTCTGAAGGGGAGTTTAAGCATGTACATCTGAATAATAAACACTGAAATTCATGGTTATGCATATTAACCAAAAATTTGACATGTACATGTATTACACCAAAATATATTCTTTAGCTTTGCTCGGAAAACCACTGAAGAATTCTTGCATTTTCACATGGAAAACACCCTTCTAAAGCTTCAATAAGCATCTGTGACACTAATATACCAACTTTAAAATTTTAGACTCATTTTACAAAAGTTAAAGTGCAACACAACCCACCTAGAGAAGGACTTGTCGCTGTTAAACAAACGCTTTCAAGTATGAAGGATAGTCCTTCTTTACCTTTGGGCAACACCACATCTACCAGACCCTAGTGAAGCAGGTGCTTTTTCCTCACTGGATTCCAAGTGCATGTGAAAACAAAGCTACACACTTTGTAAAATTGGTATGATGTCAATTAGAGTCACACATGATGGGGCAAGACATTTATGAGCATACATTTTTCTTCTAAAACTTTGCTTTCTGTTCCTCACCTACCATAACACAATCCACGCGCTCGACCCGTTTCAAAACATTTTTTCTCCTGGTGATGCTAATCAGGCTCCATCGCAGTTTAGTACCATCCAACATTCTGGTTTTAAGGCTCTATTTTACCCTTTTTTTCTTCAAAGTAGCCATCTGTCCCATTCCCATCACTTTCTGCTTTCTCCACCAGATTTCAAAGAAATCTGGCCAGTTTTTTACTAGAAGATATCCCCCCACATTTCCCCATCATTTTACCTCGAAAGTTCCAGGCAACGGAAGCTCTTGTGAGCGCTGTATGTCACACAACGTGCCTCTTCCAGGCCCGGCTCCATGGCTGACAGCAGATGGGCAGGTAGCTGCCAGGACAGCAGCTAGAGAAGAACAGCTCTGTGGTGGCCCAGCACAAGCCACAGCTACTGCTCAGGGCCGAACCGCACGGTCACTTCTCCCCGCACTGATCCGCCGGTGCCGCTCGCCCTCCCGGCTGCCCGCACGCCGCCGGGCCGGGCCCCGGGCTGACTCGCGCCAGGTGGGGACGAGCCCCGGGGAGCAGCGCGTGGCTGTGGCATGACATGGCCGCCGCCGCCGGGCAGAGCCCGAGGCCCTGCACCCGCCGCCCCCACGCGCCTTCGTCGGCCCGGGAGCTGAAGATCCGCAGGCCGCAGCCGGCCGCCTTCAGCTTCTCACGGGCCACGATCAGGCGCTCGCGGGTGCCCAGGGAGATGCAGAGGCTGTGGAAGGTGACCCTGCCAGAACTCACCCTGGAGGAGAACCTGGGATGCACACGCGGCGTGGCGGAGGTGGGCAATGGCCACTCTGGGGTGGTGTAGCGCCCGTGCCAGGTGAGGGCCCGTGACAGCACCGGGAAGGGCCCGCCCGGGGCCGGGGGCAAGCAGCATGGGCTGCTACCCCCGCTCAGGGGCAAGGATCGAGAGGAAGGGACCAGGGGTGTCCTCTCTTGGTGCCACATGGAGTGACAGGAAGATCCTTTGGCAAAGCCAGCCAAGAGGGTGCTGGGCTGTGCTGGGCACCTGGGTCAAGCATGACCTTTCTATCCCTTCCCTGGCCATGAGCTGGGGGCAGGTTTGGGGACGTCACCGAAGTTCCCCCCCCCCAGCAGCCAGCGAGGGCACCTGGCCAGCAATGTCCCACACTGGCCCCGACCAGCCACCTCTCAGCTCCAGGGTCCCTGTCGCTGGTCCCCCTCCCCATCATTCACCATCCAGTCAGTCAGCAGAGGCAGGACAATTGTCTTCTCCGTCGTGTTCATCACCAGCTTCCAGAGCCCCTTCAGCACCCACTTCAGCACCATCTTAGAATCATCTAGGTTGGAAAGGACCCTGGAGATCATCTAGTCCAGCCGTTCTCCTAGCACAGTTCCCATCTACAGCATATCCTTAAGCTCCAAATCGACCCTACTCTTGAACACTTCCAGGGATGGGGACTCCACCACCTCCCTGGGCAGCCCATTCCAATGCCCAGCAACCCGTTCTGTAAAGAAATGCTTCCTAACATCTAGTCTGAACTTTCCCTGGCGCAACTTGAGGCCATTCCCTTTGGTCCTGTTGCTTTCTATTAGGCTAAAGAGGCTCAAACCCAGCTCTCTGCGGCTTCCTTTCAGGCAGCTGTGGAGGGTGATAAGGTCTCCCCTCAGCCTCCTTTTCTTCAGACTAAACACCCACAGTTCCCTCAGCCGCTCCTCACAGGACATGTGTTCCAGACCCTGCACCAGCTTTGTAGCCGTTCTCTGGACATTTTTGAGTAATTCCGTGTCCTTTTTGTAGTGAGGGGCCCAAAACTGAACACAGGAATCAAGGTGCGGCCTCACCAGCGCCAAGTACAGGGGCAAGATCCCTTCCCTGTCCCTGCTGGCCACACTAATCCTGATACAAGCCAGGATGCCATTGGCCTTCTTGGCCACCTGAGCACACTGCTGGCTCATATTCAGCCGGCTGTCAATCTGTTACTGATTTTATTATCAACTGAAGTTAAATTGTGTTTGATTTTAATACAAGTATAGAATTAAAGGATATTTTAGTAAAAATCATTTTACATTTATTGTATTTTGAATCTAGCAACTGACTGCTACTCTAAAATCCCCTGTACAGCCCCGTACCAAGGCTGAAGGGATTGGTCATAATTGTTTAGTAGGAACGGTTAGAACCTAGGTAACAGAACACAAGGTGATTTGTAAACTGATTTATAATACATGTATAGGACTAGAAGAATGCAAGTAGGTGTCAAGGTCCAGGATTAATGGGAACTGAGGGCAGTAACCATAACAGCTTGCAGGTACCTGCCAAGAAAACAGTGTCCTTAAGCAGAAGGTAATTCCGGCAGGGGGAGATCGCGACCACCGAGCCATGAACCACCTACTCCCATTACACCCCAGAGCCATTTCTAGACATTTCTAACCTCTACTGCGCAGAATCAGAAATGGGAGGAGAATATGTTAATGATTTCTTGGAAGTTGTATGCTTATGTATAAAGACTTAATGAATATGCATAATTAAGTTCTATATAAGGTGCATGATTCTGGTGCCTGGCACGTGTTTTTGGTGAGAGCACTCCCCTACACGTCCGGCCGTCTATAAAGGAGTGTCTGCCTATCTGCATCACATTGGTGTCGATAAGTTATTTTTATCCCGTATTTTGGGGACAGTTTCTGGCGACCCAGATGGGACCTCGCTGAGAGAGACCGGAGGAGTCGGGGACCTGATCGGTTCCAGCCGGCACCGAGGATTTCTCGGGGACACCCATTTATCCCCGATCCATAAGGCTCTTCACGACTCCCCTGGATTTTGGTAAGACACTTCTCTTTTGTATTGGGATAAGTGGGTTAGAGTCCCACCAAAAGGAGTGGGTTAGAGTTCCACCAGTAGGAGTGGGTTAGAGTCCCACCTGTGGAAAGTGGGTTAGAGTCCCACACAGTGGGTTAGAGTCCCACCAGTAGGAGTGGGTTAGAGTCCCACCCGTGGAAAGTGGGTTAGAGTCCCACACAGTGGGTTAGAGTCCCACTGTACAAGCCTGCCTGTCAGACGCAGCGAAAGCTGCGCAGGGTTGGGCTAGAGGATCCTCGTGTATTGGAAGCCTAGGCGTCTGGCCGTAAGACATAAGCGAAAGCTATTGCAGGGTTGGACAATTGGTTTTGGAAACAAGAGAACCTATATGCTATAGAGTTCTCAGAAGTAGTGCATTTAATTGGAAGTGAAAAGTTTTTATGCACTCAGTTGTAGTATTGGTTGTTTCATCAGTTGAATATTGTATGGTAATTAAGAATTGTGTTGTATTGTGTTATATCTTTATTTGTAATAGTAATTGAAGAAAGGTGTGAATGTGTTTGTGTGAGACGTGCAATTGAGCATGAAGCGAGTGCGGAGTCTAGATCCACAGTTCTGTTATCCCTCGAGGGGTGCAGCCGGAGAAGGCCCAAGCGATAGACTTGAGCGAGTGATTGATTGTATATTGTGTTAACAAAGTAACTGAACCATGGCATCTAAGCTGACTCATTTGTTTAAAAGTAAAAGTATGTGTAATCTGGCTGCAAATGACAAAGTTCTGAAAACTTCTCTGTTAAGATGTTTGTTAGCACATTGGGGAGATTTGCTTGATGATTTGCGAAAGAGTCAGATGGTTGAATATTGTAATCACTGGTGGCCTCTGTATACTTTGGATGATCAGGGAAAATGGCTCATGAATGGGACACTGAATTATAATTTTGCAGTTAATGCTGTTTTGTAGAAGAGAAGGGAAGTGTAGTGCCATAAGTTGATTTATTTTTCTATTTAAGACAAAGGAAAGATTGGCAGAAGGAATGTAAGTTGATTAGTAGGGATAATTTAGTAATGGCTATAACTTCTGATGATAAAAAGGTGAAAAAGTGTTGTTCAACATATGAACTTGGAAAGGTTGTCTGAAGGAAAGAATTGTGCGGCGGGCGGAGGAAGCAAGCAGCCGATTCAATGTGAATGATAGAGCAAGCTTCAACTTTATTGAAAGAAATCACCCCTTATATAAGCACTCTACAATAATCATGCACACTACTCACAAATCTGTTGGATACATGTAAAAGGCTACATTATAATATCCCAGCCCCTTGTGGCATTTCAGATATGTCACAACATCTTCCCTCTTCTGAACCTATTTTTTCTCCCAGGGCCGTTCCCTTATCATATACAAGGTCATAATGTACCTCAGTTTCTCTCTTTGTTAACATAACAGACCTTTGTTAGGCATAACTGTACCCTGGGTTTTTCCTCTGTTTACCTCAGGGGGCTGCAATCAGCTCCTGCACAGACCCATGGCCTTGCTCTCTGCAAGCCGTTCTCCAACAATTCCCCCTTTTTCTTTTTGTGCAGGCTGCACAAGCATAAATTTACTAATATTTCTCATTATACAACTATATGCTAATTTAATAATTACTACAATCAATAGTACTATTCCTAATCACCGCAATCCTTCTTGTAACAGACCTTGTAGCCATAGGGACAGACCAAAACCAGATTGTAACCATTTGTCTTGAGGATTGACAACCACTTGTGTTTTTTGTAAACGTTGCTTCATCCATTGTAATTGGTTTTTAATTAACTGACTGTGGTCGGATAGATTAAAACAACACATCCCATTAAAATCTTTACATCCATGCCCCTGGGCAAGCAAAAGAAAGTCTATGGCAGCTCGACTCTGTAATACAGCGCACCTTAAACTGTCGAAGGTACCTTATCGAGTACAAAGCATCCCACATACTATCGAAGAGCAATCACATGAAAGCAAACAAACTAGGATTGGTTCTATACTACTGCCCACAAGCCTTCACGCCCTCTGTGGTTGGTCCCGTTATGGCGTTCACACGTAGTTCTTCTGTTAGGCAAGCATCTTATTTCCCACAGCCCAGCATCCTTATTTCTTTGCTACTCACGCAGTTTCTCATCCTCTCGGCCTTGCCGGTGTTCTTCCCAACAGCTACAGCCTGATGACAGTGACGCCACTCAGTCTGGATCACTCATAACATGTCCGCTGTTTCCCAGGCATTCCACAGATCCCCCTTTTTGTTTTTGAGTGATCCAGACCCCTTTTATTGTTCAGTCCATCGTTCTCATAAAACACTTCCACACACAGGTTAACACCATTAAAAGGATTACAACGACAATTTGAACTGTTATTCCATGTAAAAACAAAAATTTTTTAACCATCTAATAATTGGTAACCTTTTAGTCAAATCATTATTAAACCCTCTTCCTTCTTCAAGATGTAAACTCATTGTATAAACATCACTACAAAACCTAGCGCTATTCACCGGTACTGCTGAAGGAGTCACATCTTGCCATCTCAGCCAGATTGTCTGATTATACCAACCATAATGACCAGTACAAACGGCATACCAAACAGGTCTGGGATGGGTCGGCAGCAGTTGCTAAGCCCAGGCAAAATGCCTGCTGTCCTGATTGATCTTTCCCTGTCACCTTGGCACAGCTCTGCAGTTTCTTATCTATCTTACGAGGCCTGTTCTTCATCAAAGCTTAGCTGTTTGTCAGGAGCTGTGTGAGGCCGATGCCTTCCAGCCCTCCCCTTTCTTTGTTTTGCTGCGGCACCTGCAAGACTTGTTTGAGAGCTGCATCCATTAAGGGTTAGACAAACTTCAAACCACAGCATACTTAGAATAGTTCTAATTAAAAAGAGTAGACTAATTTCACTATCCATATTTAAGGGGTATGACTAAATAGTACAAAAATAAACAGTAAGGAAAATACGGTACTAACATTCAGATCCGCCATTGCTAGGGAACCCTGGATACAGCGAGAATTCAGAGTGCCCTTCCTCACAAACTGGAAACCCTACGCGATGCATCCATCCGTAGGGGAGGCATCCAAAGTCGCTGCAAGCAGGTCCGGCCTCTGAATCAACGGGCCAAAATAACTGGCAACTTTCTTTGAGCAGAAACATCTGATTCCATCCTCCTGTTGGGTTCCACCTGGAGCCTGGCCAGCACTCCAGGGGGAAACCAAGGGAGTTTCTAAATAAGGTTAAACACTTGAGCTCTTAATTCTTAATATTGCTAAACAGAGGGAGTTGAATACACACATTCTTACAGCATTTCATCCTCATTAATAACTACATTTCGTCTAAAGTCCATCTTTCAGTAGTGACTAGTAAGCCTAGATATCTCATTAAGGAGTTACAATTACTGTTAGCATTATCTCTTAAAATAATTGGCAACTGTAGTGTAGTTTGTCCTGTTGCAGTAGCAAACATTACTCAGACATTCTGCTGAAATGATCAGTTGAAGAGACCGCAAACTGTCGGCACAGGGGCACCCACAGCACCCACAGCTGGATCCTGAGTGCTGGCTGCCTCTCACCCTCAGCTGTGGTTGCACACACCCTGTCGGTGACCATTGGAGATGAGACCTGTGCAGACACCAGCATCACCTCTTCCCCAGGGTATTAAAGGAACTGGTCCTTCCCAGTTACCCCTTTCTAGGCTTTTGTTAACACTTGAGCTTTGCTCTGGACTTCTTGTTGATCTGGTATCTGTGATGAAAGATGACACAATACTGGTGACACCTGTAACACAGGGGAGATGTTTAAAAGGTTTGAAGAGATGGAGTCTGTCTGGTATTCAGGGCAAGTTGCAGGGATGTTTTTAGCTGGATGCCTTGATAAAGAAAACTGTTTTTGTGTTGCTCTGACATTCTGGTGGCAGAAATGCATGCGTTTTACAGCAGAGCAAATGGTTGACCTGGAGCCAAGCTCTCTCCCCGCTTTTGTTTTTGCAAAAGAACTTTCAAGGTTTAGCGTGTTCTTTCTACGATGGTTTGTCCTGTGGGGGAATGCAGTGTACTTGCGATGCTTGTTAGCTATATGGTGAAGATCTTGTTTTGGTTTTTCTGTAAGTACTTTGGGTGATGTCAGTGAAGGATCTTTTCACAAAATATCAAAAAGGCTCTGCAGATCATCATGAGTTAGGCCCACAACGGCTGTATCTAATTTATGGTTCCTAACTGTGTCTGCAAATCTTTTAAAGTCTTAATAACAGTTTTAAGTTGTTGCAGGACAATACACACAGGTGATTCGGTTCACAAGGTGAGTGTCAGGGGGGGTTTCAGGGTGGGTTGTGCTACAGTGGTGATTAAGACAAATTTGATGCAATTTGAGTTCCTCATTGAGTCATACAGTTATGACCCCAAAATGCAATAGGGGTTTTCCAATATAAATGGATGAATATTTGCTCCCCAATTTTCTGGGCCTCTTACATGAATGAGATCCTTGCTTTAAATCGTTACAGCATGACACCAACCCTGAAAAGCATTTGAGGTACCAGGGCTAACAGCCAATCTGCTCACAGATATGGTCACACCTGCACCAGTATCTAAAATGCCTGTCAGCTCGGCAGACTTTTTAGCTTTAACGAGAGTACATTTTACCAGAAGTTAACCTTGTGTTACTGTTTTAGTCCAAAAGTATTTAAGGGGTACCTGCTGATCCAAATCCTGAGTAATTGCGGCTTCTTTAACAAGATGAACAATTTTTTACTTTTTTTGTTACTGAACACAGGCGTACAGACCATAATATTGATTTTTCCCTTCATAATCAGCATCTACGACCCCTGGTAAAACAAACAACCCCTGTAAGGTTGCAGATGACCTTTTGACAATATTTTCATTAGTCAGATGGTTCAGAGGTGCACTCTCCCCGCAGAGTATGCACCTAAATTCAAAACAACAACCAACACAGAATTACTGCCTCCTGTTAGAGGAGGTATTTTACCTGTAACTGTTAGAGCACTGAGCCCAAACAAACCACAGCACCGATGACCCAGTGGCGGGCACTAGGACCCTGTCGTTCCTCGCCGGCCACTTCCCTGGCCAGCGAACTCCGCAGCTGCATCGGGCCGCGTCTCACACACACACACACACACACACACACACATTCACACACACACGGGCACACAGAGGAGCTCCTGACACTCATCACTCACAGCATAAAGTGACAGCTATTACCAATACGAGGACTCCATTAAGAACATCTAAAGCCTGTGCTGCATACCCCTGCCGCTTTTGGCAGGGGGGTGCCGAGCGCGCAGTGCCGGGCTCAGCCGCAGGCGGCCGCTCCGCGGGGGGGTCGGGGAGGCCCCGGGCCGCCGCCACCAGCTCCCAACGCCGAGCACACAGATATACACGCTCGTTTTTTCAGATAGAGTGCTGTGCCGGTGTGAATGACGTTTTTTAATTAAAAGTGTTAGCCAATTTTTATGGGGCCAGTCGATATCCCTGAGCCATCGCTTCCAGTACAACTGTTGTAATCTGAGTTTTTGCAGCCCGTTCTTGTTAATGCTTTTCTCTAAATCTTTAACAACAAAAAAATGCCATTGCTCCCAACGTGGCTGATGACTCGGCTCATAGCTTACAGGAGTAACAATTTTCCTTGCCATGTCCATATTCCCTTGAGCCAAGGTTTTTTCGCCTCACTTTTACGGTTCCTCCAAGAATGCACCCTGAAATATTTTTTACCTTCTCAGAAACTCTCCCACCTCCACGATCCACCAAAGATCCCTCACTGGCACGTCCTGGAGTATATTCAGCTCTGATTAAGGAGGCCTAATCTTGGGTAGCAGCCCCAGACTCCTAAAAGGAATGATACCCAGATGTATTTTCTCCCTGAATAATGGTCTATTCTCTGGGATCTGACCAAGATTCCTCCCAGACATGTCCCAGATTATCCTAAGAGCTGCTGCAGTGCCCTGAGCTCCCAGGCAGCAGCCCCAGACTCCTCCAAGGAAGATACCCAGACCTTTTCTTCTCCTTGATAACACACGCTCTTCTCAGGGATCTGACTATGATTCCTCCCAGACATGTCCCAGACTCTACTGAGCCCTGCTGCAGGGATAGAAGATCCCAGGTAGCACCCTCAGACTCCTCCAAGGATGCCACCTGGAATATTTTTTACCTTCTGAGAAACTCTCCCACCTCCACGATCCAAGCAAGATTCCTCCCAGGCACGTCCTGGAGTCTATTCAGATCTGCTTTAGGGAGGCCTGATCTTGGGTAGCAGCCCCAGACTCCTTCAGGAAGATACCCAGACATATATTTTCCGTGAATAATGGTCTATACTCTGGCATATAACCAAGATTCCTCCCTGATATGACTGAGACTGCCCTAAGTGCTGCTTCAGTGCCCTGAGACCCCAGGTACAGACCCAGACTCCTCCAAGGAATATACCCAGACGTATTTTCTACCTGAATAATAGTCTATTTTCTGGGATATGACCAAGATTCCTCCCAGACATGTCCCAGACTCTACAGAGCCCTGCTGCAGGGATAGAAGATGCCAGGTAGCACCCTCAGACTCCTCCAAGGATGCCACCTGAAATATTTTTTACCTTCTGAGAAACTCTCCCACCTACACGATCCAAACAAGATTCCTCCCAGGCATGTCCTGGAGTCTATTCAGCTCTGACTAAGGAGGCCTAATCTTGGGTAGCAGCCCCAGATTCCTCCAAGAAATGATACCCAGAAGTATTTTCTCCCTGAATAATGGTCTGTTCTCTGGGATCTGAGCAAGATTCCTCCCAGACATGTCCCAGACTGTCCGAAGAGCTGCTGCAGTGCCCTGAGCTCCCAGGCAGCAGCCCCAGACTCCTCCAAGCAAGATCCCAGAGGTTTTTTCACCCTGAATAATGGTCTCTTATCTGGGATCTGACCAATATTCCTCACAGACATGTCCCAGACTCTACTGAGCCCTGCTGCAGGGATAGAAGATCCCAGGTAGCATGCTCAGAATCCTCCAAGGATGCCACCTGAAATATTTTTTACCTTCTAAGAAACTCCCCCACCTCCACGATCCACCAAAGATCCCTCACAGGCACGTCTTGGAGTTTTTTCAACTCTGCTTTAGGGAGGCATTATCCTGGGTAGCAGCACCAGATTCCTATGAGGAAGATACCAAGATGTTTTTTCTCCCTGAATAATGGTCTATTCTCAGCGATCTGACCAAGATTCCTCCCAGACATGCCCCAGACTGTCCTAAGAGATGCTGCTGTGCCCTGAGATCCCAGGAAGCATCCAAAGACTCCTACAAGAAAGATACACAGACATTTTCTTTCCTTGATAACATACGCTCTTCTCAGGGATCTGACCACGATTCCTCCCAGACATGTCCCAGACTGTCCAAAGAGCTGCTGCAGTGCCCTGAGACCCCAGCGAGCAGCCCCACACTCCTCCAAGAAAGATACCCAGACGTACTTGCTCCCTGAATAATGGTCTGTTCTCTGGGATCTGACCAAGATTCCTCCCAGACATGTCCCAGACTGTACGAAGTGCTGCTTCAGTGCCCTGAGATATCAGGTACAGACCCAGACTCCTCCAAGGATGCCACCTGGAATACTTTTATCTTGTGAGAAACTCTCCCACCTCCACGATCCAACCAAGATTCATCACAGGCACGTCCTGGAGCATATTCACCTGTGATTAAGGAGCCCTAATCTTTGATAGCACCGCCCAGAATCCTTCAGGAAGATACCCAGACATATTCTTTCCCTTAATAATGGTCTATACTCTATATGTGACCGAGACTGACCTAAAGTACACTTCCCTGCCACAGGGAAGCTGCTAGCCGGGAATTCTCTGCCTGGTTCTACCCGCTGCCCGGAACGCTACGCAGGGCAAAAGCGGTTCTCGTCCTCCGTGCTTGCTTTTTCTCAGAAAGAGCCGTGGTGTGCGTTTTCGCCGGAAAACGCGTTTTCGGCCGAAAACGTGTACGTTTGCACTTCCCCGCCACAGGGAAGCTGCTAGCCGGGAATTCTCTGCCTGGTTCTACCCGCTGCCCGGAACGCTACGCAGGGCAAAAGCGGTTCTCGTCCTCCGTGCTTGCTTTTTCTCAGAAAGAGCCGTGGTGTGCGTTTTCGCCGAAAAACGCGTTTTCGGCCGAAAACGTGTACGTTTGCACTTCCCCGCCACAGGGAAGCTGCTAGCCGGGAATTCTCTGCCTGGTTCTACCCGCTGCCCGGAACGCTACGCAGGGCAAAAGCGGTTCTCGTCCTCCGTGCTTGCTTTTTCTCAGAAAGAGCCGTGGTGTGCGTTTTCGCCGGAAAACGCGTTTTCGGCCGAAAACGTGTACGTTTGCACTTCCCCGCCACAGGGAAGCTGCTAGCCGGGAATTCTCTGCCTGGTTCTACCCGCTGCCCGGAACGCTACGCAGGGCAAAAGCGGTTCTCGTCCTCCGTGCTTGCTTTTTCTCAGAAAGAGCCGTGGTGTGCGTTTTCGCCGGAAAACGCGTTTTCGGCCGAAAACGTGTACGTTTGCACTTCCCCGCCACAGGGAAGCTGCTAGCCGGGGATTCTCTGCCTGGTTCTACCCGCTGCCCGGAACGCTACGCAGGGCAAAAGCGGTTCTCGTCCTCCGTGCTTGCTTTTTCTCAGAAAGAGCCGTGGTGTGCGTTTTCGCCGGAAAACGCGTTTTCGGCCGAAAACGTGTACGTTTGCACTTCCCCGCCACAGGGAAGCTGCTAGCCGGGAATTCTCTGCCTGGTTCTACCCGCTGCCCGGAACGCTACGCAGGGCAAAAGCGGTTCTCGTCCTCCGTGCTTGCTTTTTCTCAGAAAGAGCCGTGGTGTGCGTTTTCGCCGGAAAACGCGTTTTCGGCCGAAAACGTGTACGTTTGCACTTCCCCGCCACAGGGAAGCTGCTAGCCGGGAATTCTCTGCCTGGTTCTACCCGCTGCCCGGAACGCTACGCAGGGCAAAAGCGGTTCTCGTCCTCCGTGCTTGCTTTTTCTCAGAAAGTGCCGTGGTGTGCGTTTTCGCCGGAAAACGCGTTTTCGGCCGAAAACGTGTACGTTTGCACTTCCCCGCCACAGGGAAGCTGCTAGCCGGGAATTCTCTGCCTGGTTCTACCCGCTGCCCGGAACGCTACGCAGGGCAAAAGCGGTTCTCGTCCTCCGTGCTTGCTTTTTCTCAGAAAGAGCCGTGGTGTGCGATTTCGCCGGAAAACGCGTACGTTTGCACTTCCCCGCCACAGGGAAGCTGCTAGCCGGGAATTCTCTGCCTGGTTCTACCCGCTGCCCGGAACGCTACGCAGGGCAAAAGCGGTTCTCGTCCTCCGTGCTTGCTTTTTCTCAGAAAGAGCCGTGGTGTGCGTTTTCGCCGGAAAACGCGTTTTCGGCCGAAAACGTGTACGTTTGCACTTCCCCGCCACAGGGAAGCTGCTAGCCGGGAATTCTCTGCCTGGTTCTACCCGCTGCCCGGAACGCTACGCAGGGCAAAAGCGGTTCTTGTCCTCCGTGCTTGCTTTCTCTCAGAAAGAGCCGTGGTGTGCGTTTTCGCCGGAAAACGCGTTTTCGGCCGAAAACGTGTACGTTTGCACTTCCCCGCCACAGGGAAGCTGCTAGCCGGGAATTCTCTGCCTGGTTCTACCCGCTGCCCGGAACGCTACGCAGGGCAAAAGCGGTTCTCGTCCTCCGTGCTTGCTTTTTCTCAGAAAGAGCCGTGGTGTGCGTTTTCGCCGGAAAACGCGTTTTCGGCCGAAAACGTGTACGTTTGCACTTCCCCGCCACAGGGAAGCTGCTAGCCGGGAATTCTCTGCCTGGTTCTACCCGCTGCCCGGAACGCTACGCAGGGCAAAAGCGGTTCTCGTCCTCCGTGCTTGCTTTTTCTCAGAAAGAGCCGTGGTGTGCGTTTTCGCCGGAAAACGCGTTTTCGGCCGAAAACGTGTACGTTTGCACTTCCCCGCCACAGGGAAGCTGCTAGCCGGGAATTCTCTGCCTGGTTCTACCCGCTGCCCGGAACGCTACGCAGGGCAAAAGCGGTTCTTGTCCTCCGTGCTTGCTTTTTCTCAGAAAGAGCCGTGGTGTGCGTTTTCGCCGGAAAACGCGTTTTCGGCCGAAAACGTGTACGTTTGCACTTCCCCTCCACAGGGAAGCTGCTAGCCGGGAATTCTCTGCCTGGTTCTACCCGCTGCCCGGAACGCTACGCAGGGCAAAAGCGGTTCTCGTCCTCCGTGCTTGCTTTTTCTCAGAAAAAGAGCCGTGGTGTGCGTTTTCGCCGGAAAACGCGTTTTCGGCCGAAAACGTGTACGTTTGCACTTCCCCGCCACAGGGAAGCTGCTAGCCGGGAATTCTCTGCCTGGTTCTACCCGCTGCCCGGAACGCTACGCAGGGCAAAAGCGGTTCTCGTCCTCCGTGCTTGCTTTCTCTCAGAAAGAGCCGTGGTGTGCGTTTTCGCCGGAAAACGCGTTTTCGGCCGAAAACGTGTACGTTTGCACTTCCCCGCCACAGGGAAGCTGCTAGCCGGGAATTCTCTGCCTGGTTCTACCCACTGCCCGGAACGCTACGCAGGGCAAAAGCGGTTCTCGTCCTCCGTGCTTGCTTTCTCTCAGAAAGAGCCGTGGTGTGCGTTTTCGCCGGAAAACGCGTTTTCGGCCGAAAACGTGTACGTTTGCACTTCCCCGCCACAGGGAAGCTGCTAGCCGGGAATTCTCTGCCTGGTTCTACCCGCTGCCCGGAACGCTACGCAGGGCAAAAGCGGTTCTCGTCCTCCCTGCTTGCTTTTTCTCAGAAAGAGCCGTGGTGTGCGTTTTCGCCGGAAAACGCGTTTTCGGCCGAAAACGTGTACGTTTGCACTTCCCCGCCACAGGGAAGCTGCTAGCCGGGAATTCTCTGCCTGGTTCAACCCGCTGCCCGGAACGCTACGCAGAGCAAAAGCGGTTCTCGTCCTCCGTGCTTGCTTTCTCTTAGAAAGAGCCGTGGTGTGCGTTTTCGCCGGAAAACGCGTTTTCGGCCGAAAACGTGTACGTTTGCACTTCCCCGCCACAGGGAAGCTGCTAGCCGGGAATTCTCTGCCTGGTTCTACCCACTGCCCGGAACGCTACGCAGGGCAAAAGCGGTTCTCGTCCTCCGTGCTTGCTTTTTCTCAGAAAGAGCCGTGGTGTGCGTTTTCGCCGGAAAACGCGTTTTCGGCCGAAAACGTGTACGTTTGCACTTCCCCGCCACAGGGAAGCTGCTAGCCGGGAATTCTCTGCCTGGTTCTACCCGCTGCCCGGAACGCTACGCAGGGCAAAAGCGGTTCTCGTCCTCCGTGCTTGCTTTTTCTCAGAAAGAGCCGTGGTGTGCGTTTTCGCCGGAAAACGTGTTTTCGGCCGAAAACGTGTACGTTTGCACTTCCCCGCCACAGGGAAGCTGCTAGCCGGGAATTCTCTGCCTGGTTCTACCCGCTGCCCGGAACGCTACGCAGGGCAAAAGCGGTTCTCGTCCTCCGTGCTTGCTTTTTCTCAGAAAGAGCCGTGGTGTGCGTTTTCGCCGGAAAACGCGTTTTCGGCCGAAAACGTGTACGTTTGCACTTCCCCGCCACAGGGAAGCTGCTAGCCGGGAATTCTCTGCCTGGTTCTACCCGCTGCCCGGAACGCTACGCAGGGCAAAAGCGGTTCTCGTCCTCCGTGCTTGCTTTTTCTCAGAAAGAGCCGTGGTGTGCGTTTTCGCCGGAAAACGCGTTTTCGGCCGAAAACGTGTACGTTTGCACTTCCCCGCCACAGGGAAGCTGCTAGCCGGGAATTCTCTGCCTGGTTCTACCCGCTGCCCGGAACGCTACGCAGGGCAAAAGCGGTTCTCGTCCTCCGTGCTTGCTTTTTCTCAGAAAGAGCCGTGGTGTGCGTTTTCGCCGGAAAACGCGTTTTCGGCCGAAAACGTGTACGTTTGCACTTCCCCGCCACAGGGAAGCTGCTAGCTGGGAATTCTCTGCCTGGGTCTACCCGCTGGCCGGGACGCTACGCAGGGCAAAAGCGGTTCTCGTCCTCCGTGCTTGCTTTTTCTCAGAAAGAGCCGTGGTGTGCGTTTTCGCCGGAAAACGCGTTTTCGGCCGAAAACGTGTACGTTTGCACTTCCCCGCCACAGGGAAGCTGCTAGCCGGGAATTCTCTGCCTGGTTCTACCCGCTGCCCGGAACGCTACGCAGGGCAAAAGCGGTTCTCGTCCTCCGTGCTTGCTTTTTCTCAGAAAGAGCCGTGGTGTGCGTTTTCGCCGGAAAACGCGTTTTCGGCCGAAAACGTGTACGTTTGCACTTCCCCGCCACAGGGAAGCTGCTAGCCGGGGATTCTCTGCCTGGTTCTACCCGCTGCCCGGAACGCTACGCAGGGCAAAAGCGGTTCTCGTCCTCCGTGCTTGCTTTTTCTCAGAAAGAGCCGTGGTGTGCGTTTTCGCCGGAAAACGCGTTTTCGGCCGAAAACGTGTACGTTTGCACTTCCCCGCCACAGGGAAGCTGCTAGCCGGGAATTCTCTGCCTGGTTCTACCCGCTGCCCGGAACGCTACGCAGGGCAAAAGCGGTTCTCGTCCTCCGTGCTTGCTTTTTCTCAGAAAGAGCCGTGGTGTGCGTTTTCGCCGGAAAACGCGTTTTCGGCCGAAAACGTGTACGTTTGCACTTCCCCGCCACAGGGAAGCTGCTAGCCGGGAATTCTCTGCCTGGTTCTACCCGCTGCCCGGAACGCTACGCAGGGCAAAAGCGGTTCTCGTCCTCCGTGCTTGCTTTTTCTCAGAAAGAGCCGTGGTGTGCGTTTTCGCCGGAAAACGCGTTTTCGGCCGAAAACGTGTACGTTTGCACTTCCCCGCCACAGGGAAGCTGCTAGCCGGGAATTCTCTGCCTGGTTCTACCCGCTGCCCGGAACGCTACGCAGGGCAAAAGCGGTTCTCGTCCTCCGTGCTTGCTTTTTCTCAGAAAGAGCCGTGGTGTGCGTTTTCGCCGGAAAACGCGTTTTCGGCCGAAAACGTGTACGTTTGCACTTCCCCGCCACAGGGAAGCTGCTAGCCGGGAATTCTCTGCCTGGTTCTACCCGCTGCCCGGAACGCTACGCAGGGCAAAAGCGGTTCTCGTCCTCCGTGCTTGCTTTTTCTCAGAAAGAGCCGTGGTGTGCGTTTTCGCCGGAAAACGCGTTTTCGGCCGAAAACGTGTACGTTTGCACTTCCCCGCCACAGGGAAGCTGCTAGCCGGGAATTCTCTGCCTGGTTCTACCCGCTGCCCGGAACGCTACGCAGGGCAAAAGCGGTTCTCGTCCTCCGTGCTTGCTTTCTCTCAGAAAGAGCCGTGGTGTGCGTTTTCGCCGGAAAACGCGTTTTCGGCCGAAAACGTGTACGTTTGCACTTCCCCGCCACAGGGAAGCTGCTAGCCGGGAATTCTCTGCCTGGTTCTACCCGCTGCCCGGAACGCTACGCAGGGCAAAAGCGGTTCTCGTCCTCCGTGCTTGCTTTTTCTCAGAAAGAGCCGTGGTGTGCGTTTTCGCCGGAAAACGCGTTTTCGGCCGAAAACGTGTACGTTTGCACTTCCCCGCCACAGGGAAGCTGCTAGCCGGGAATTCTCTGCCTGGTTCTACCCGCTGCCCGGAACGCTACGCAGGGCAAAAGCGGTTCTCGTCCTCCGTGCTTGCTTTTTCTCAGAAAGAGCCGTGGTGTGCGTTTTCGCCGGAAAACGCGTTTTCGGCCGAAAACGTGTACGTTTGCACTTCCCCGCCACAGGGAAGCTGCTAGCCGGGAATTCTCTGCCTGGTTCTACCCGCTGCCCGGAACGCTACGCAGGGCAAAAGCGGTTCTCGTCCTCCGTGCTTGCTTTTTCTCAGAAAGAGCCGTGGTGTGCGTTTTCGCCGGAAAACGCGTTTTCGGCCGAAAACGTGTACGTTTGCACTTCCCCGCCACAGGGAAGCTGCTAGCCGGGAATTCTCTGCCTGGTTCTACCCGCTGCCCGGAACGCTACGCAGGGCAAAAGCGGTTCTCGTCCTCCGTGCTTGCTTTTTCTCAGAAAGAGCCGTGGTGTGCGTTTTCGCCGGAAAACGCGTTTTCGGCCGAAAACGTGTACGTTTGCACTTCCCCGCCACAGGGAAGCTGCTAGCCGGGAATTCTCTGCCTGGTTCTACCCGCTGCCCGGAACGCTACGCAGGGCAAAAGCGGTTCTCGTCCTCCGTGCTTGCTTTTTCTCAGAAAGAGCCGTGGTGTGCGTTTTCGCCGGAAAACGCGTTTTCGGCCGAAAACGTGTACGTTTGCACTTCCCCGCCACAGGGAAGCTGCTAGCCGGGAATTCTCTGCCTGGTTCTACCCGCTGCCCGGAACGCTACGCAGGGCAAAAGCGGTTCTCGTCCTCCGTGCTTGCTTTTTCTCAGAAAGAGCCGTGGTGTGCGTTTTCGCCGGAAAACGCGTTTTCGGCCGAAAACGTGTACGTTTGCACTTCCCCGCCACAGGGAAGCTGCTAGCCGGGAATTCTCTGCCTGGTTCTACCCGCTGCCCGGAACGCTACGCAGGGCAAAAGCGGTTCTCGTCCTCCGTGCTTGCTTTTTCTCAGAAAGAGCCGTGGTGTGCGTTTTCGCCGGAAAACGCGTTTTCGGCCGAAAACGTGTACGTTTGCACTTCCCCGCCACAGGGAAGCTGCTAGCCGGGAATTCTCTGCCTGGTTCTACCCGCTGCCCGGAACGCTACGCAGGGCAAAAGCGGTTCTCGTCCTCCGTGCTTGCTTTTTCTCAGAAAG